>NC_048896.1:340474-410440 GCF_011077185.1 Oxyura jamaicensis
TCATGTACTTTAGATCCGTTGCCGTCCCTGGGGGACGGGCGGGGACGGGCGCGGCGGCCCCGGGGGCGCGGCGGGCGCGAGTCGCCGCGGCCGGCCCCCGGAGGCGGCTCGTGTGCCCCCGGCCCCAGCCCCAGCCCCGAGCCGGCCGTCCCCCCGCAGGCGAGGCGTCGCCCCGCTTTACGGCCCAGACTTTGTCCCCGGCGGCGCTCGGTGCGTGTCCGGCAGCTCGCGCTGCGCTGCGGGCGCGGCAGGGGAATGGCTCCCAGCTGACGGCTCCGCGTCGGGACCCGCGGCTGCCCCGCTCCGCAAAGTAAGGGGAGGGGGACGGGTCGGGGCGCTGGGTGCGTGTCCCCCGGGCAGTGGCTTTCCTCGGGTGAAACGTCGGGGGAGATGGGCTGACGGAATTAATCCGGTAAAGCGGGGGTTGATCGGCCCGCAATGTTAAAATCTAGGTTTTCCATTTGTTTGCAACTCCGGTTTTATTAACGGATCAGCAGCCGTAACTCCTGGGAGTGAAGATTTTGCTGTAAAACATCGAGGTTCGTTGGCGAACAGGACGCACAGTTTGGATTTTTTTTTCTTGTCATAGATTTCAATGAAAAATGAACTTTTGGAAAAAAAATGCAAAGGCTATTGACTTTGTTCGCTGTACATTAGCAGAGTAACTAGATGGTGATTAGATGCTGTGAGGACAATGTGAGGACAGAGCCAGCCCGGCCTGGGAGGCTCGGTGGGGCGAGGCTGTACCGCTTGGCAGCGCGGCGCAGCTCCGGGCAGCGCCGTGCGCGGGTCTGGCGCGAGCTCTGGACGGGACCGCTGCGAAAACCCCCGTTAGGCTGTCCAGAAGGTTTCTTCCTTGAGTTTTTTTTGCTCAACATCAGAGCAACTTCGCACGGCATTTAGCCTGCTTCTGGTCTAGTCTGGTTTATCAGATAAACGCATCGACGATGCAGTGCTGAACTTTAATGTGGTAGGCAGGGACTCGGTCACGTAGCAATCGCGGGCTGACACAGCAGGGACTTGTCGGGAGGCAGGTTTCTTGGCCAGCTCCAAGAGTCACTGCTCGTTCGTGGTATGCAGTCTAAGCTTTGCCCTTTCTTAGGATTTGATACTGCTGTCAAAGCCGTTAAGATCAGAGACTGTAAAGATTAGCCCACACCGAATGCCCAGCCTCAGCGGCGCCCGGCCCCAGCTTGGTCTCCCCGGCGCTGGCTGCGGGTTGCAGCTCCCCGAGCCCAGGCCTTGGCTGAGCGTGCCGAGCAGCCCCTCGCCCGTGCCGAGCAGCCCCTCGCCCGTGCCGAGCAGCCCCTCGCCCGTGCCGAGCAGCCCCTCGCCCGTGCCGAGCAGCCCCTCGCCCGTCTCCGCACCGGCAGCAGCTGCGAGAGTGGCAGCCGCAGGGATGGGACGGGACGGGGGCGGTGGGCAGCGAGCGGCCGCAGAATGTGGTGGCTGCCCTGCTGCGGTCCCTGCTCTGCTGGGGACGGGGCTGGACTGCACCCGGGGTCCTTCAGGTGCACGACTGGGAACGTGGCGCTGCCCTCCTGGGGGGCTCGCCGATAGAGCTGCTGCAGGAGATCCGAACCGCGCGGGTGGGTCGGAAATGTCTCAACCTAGGGGAGATCCCCGCAATGAGGGAAGGAGCGTTTTCCAAGCTGAGAGATGCTTTCTTTCAACTTCTAAATTTAGTGAATGTTTGGAATCAGTAATACTTAATTATCATTAGCTTTTGAGAATAGGACAGGATGCTTGGAAATCACAGAATTACGGGTTGGAAGTGATATGAGTAGGTGTACTGTCCGTTGCAGTGTACTGGGGTTGAATCCAATGTATTGGGCATCAGATCTGGCAAGAGATTTCACAGCTTCCCTGGGAAAGCCATTTGAGTGTGATGCTGTGCTAGCCAAAACCTTACAGAATATCTGCTTTTGCCACAAATAAACCTCCAATTCATGTTGTTATTACCAAAGACGAGAGAATAAATAATGACAAGCCTGTTTATAAAAGCAAACAAAACCCTGTCTGCTTGATGTGGCGCCATGTCACCATCCCCTTCTTTTTGAAGTTAAAGAAAGCTGATTACCTTAAATATCCTTAATAGATCACATTTTTCTTATTCTCACATTTCCTGTTTCTCTCTGCTGAATGTTTTCAAAGTTGCTTTTATGCGTATAAAGAACTGGAGATATATTATATATGTCAGTTTGGTTATTGGCTGTGTCCAGCTTTAAGTACATCACCAGATGAGATCTTTCTTAAGCATTTTTGTGTGATTTGTATTTATTTTCTCATCCATTTTATTCACAAGATTTTTTTTTATTCTCTAGTGTAATTCGACTCTTCCATATTGCATCAATTTCTTCTTAATGCAGGTAGTTCTTTAACAAGATAAAGTATTGTGAATACTGGTTCGATTTCATAAAATTTCTGCAACTTGCATTGGATCTCTCTTAAGAGTATTTCTCATGCATACACCAAGCTTGTTGTCAATCACAAGTTTTATGAGTAAAGTCCTTACTTCATGATCTAGATTATGGAGAAAATAGTTAATGTAAGAGCAATCTTGAAAAAAGTTAAAATTTACAATTACTTCATAGTTACTAAGTCATAATTCTCAGGTGGCTTAGTAGAGCAGAGGGATATAGGCAACAGTTAACAATAAAGTTTGTTGTTCAGGATTATTTTCTTTTGCCTTGTATGTGTACCTTTAAGGTGATTTGGAACATCGGTATTGGTGAAGAACTGATGTCTTTAAATTCGACTTCCCGTGGCACGTTCTGCTCAGGACTCCCAGGCCTTAAGATGGTTACACAGCGTAGATATTTATGGGTGTCTGCTGTGCTAACGAACACTGTGACTGTTCACCTTATCCCCTACTGAGTGGAGTCTTACCAAATTAGCTGTATTTCCTAAATGCTATGAAACGTAATGTGGCCAAATTGTTCAAAAGACAAAGCAATAAGTTAAACTGTTATGAGAGAAGCATGGTTTACTGGCATAATATCTGTTCACCTTGTGTGTTATGGGGATGACTTCCTTGTTGTCCCAGACCCCATGGATATTTAATGACCTTATTTATTAGCTAATGACCAGCTAATTTAGGATAAAATTATGAGGTCATTCTGCTTCTGTTTTACTACATTTGTTTTTCCTTTTCTCCCTAATAGGCTTATCCTCCAAAAGAGTATTCACTTTGGCCACGATGGAATTGTTCTGGTTGTTGCTGTTTTGCATCCATTTGCCAACACCCACGTTTGCTGGAGGCATCACCCGAGTCTATTACCTGGGGATCCGTGAGGTGGACTGGAACTATGCTCCAACGGGAAAGAACATGTTCAGTAATCAAAGCATTGCACATAGCCTGTATGTTTTGCTCCGTAAGAACTGAGCCTGGTGCTAGTTTAAACTAGTAATTTTCTGGGTAACTTCATGCGAGTATTCTGGGGCATCTAAGCAAGCAAGAGACAGGATCAAGTGTCTGGTCTTTATGAGCTTAATGGTTAACTTGTTTTATCGTACGAAACTGTACCAGTGGGAAAAAGAATGGTCAATTTAATGGAGCATCCAGTGACCAATG
Source organism: Oxyura jamaicensis (assembly GCF_011077185.1). Classification (NCBI taxonomy): domain Eukaryota; kingdom Metazoa; phylum Chordata; class Aves; order Anseriformes; family Anatidae; genus Oxyura; species Oxyura jamaicensis. Next base: position 344,049 of record NC_048896.1, read on the forward strand.
CTAGTTATGCTAGAGGGAAGTCCAAACACTATAATAGAACAGATTGTGCAATACTCTGCCCTGAGGTTTAATTTTTCCTAGCTCCATCCGATGATCAGTTTACGTATCCTGAAACATGATGAATTTTCACCTTGATGTAAATGACATAATGAAGCTGGCTTGTTTTTATGTAAATGGGATTTCAAGCCTTAGACTGGATGGAGCTTTGTGAGTGAAACTTTAGTTGTTTTAAGAATGTTTTTGTGGGAAAAGTAAATCTGGAAACTGCAGTAATTGCTTTGAGTCACTACAAAAGCAGTTTTTGTTTCTGGTTTTCAAAACCCCAGACATTTTTTCTGTTGTTGTTTTGTTTTGATTTTTTTTTGGTCTTGCTTTCAACAGCTTTTTTAAGACATTTGCGTTTTTTCCTTTTTCTATGATGAACTGTGTTTATTGACTTGCTCTGTTGTTTACCCTCACATGCCATAATAAATAACATTTGAGGGTTTCAACATTTTCTTTCAGAAGTGATGCAACTGGTCTAGGATGGATTCAAAAGAAAAACAAGGGCCACCAGTTTAGCATGAGAAACTGCCTGTTCTCAGGAGATGCTGAATAGACTCAAATTATTCACAGAAAAGGAAACTCCCCCAAATTCAGGCTAAATAAAGGTGTTTTCACCAATTCCTGCAGTGATAACAAATGCAGTGATTTTTGTTTGCTTTCTCTCATAATATATGAAGAGAAGAAAATGAAGTCTCATAATATATGAGGAGAAAAATAAAGTCCACGGCTATTAACCATGAAGTATTTAAACTGTCACTGCACACAGTTATTGGGACTTGTACAGTGACTGCAGAAGTCAAATTACTAGCAATAAGAAAGGGATTTGATATGAATATTAGAATTGGTAAAATGCTTGAAGAATGATTTTTGTTTGGAAGAAATGAACTATGTAGGGAAAGAGGCAGACATGCAAAAAATAAGAATTATCCATACACTTTGATAATAGTGGCTCCAGGGATGACCTCAGAAACATGAGCTTTAGACTGTGAGGGGCTGGGCTCTAGCTATACAATGAATGACAAAGGCAATGTTAATTGGTTTTTGCTTCCGCTGTTCATCTTCTGGAGCGATGTGTTGAGTTTGCCTCTGTTTCAGGACCATGTATGTTGCTGTAGGGTGATTGATTCTAAGGGGGTGAGAGAAGTAACCTGAGCTCTCACTTAGGCCTGTCCTACTCATACCTGTACCATGACTCATCTCTTATCTACTAAGACATAGTCATAAAGAGCAAATATATTCCTGTGTTGAACTTTAGTACCTGTGTGAGTTTTAGCTCTGAAAGCTGATTATGTGCAGGGTACATGCCTGCCTGACTTGTCTGTCATACTACAAGTAGCTAAGAATGTTGAGTCGAAAAGCATCTTTTAGTCTGGATTTTTGACAGAGAGCTCGTGAGATTCTTTTTTCACCCCTTCTTGTGATCCAGCAGCAAACCCCACAAAGGTGTTGAGATAAGCTTCCAAAGGACCGACAAATGTGGAAGCGGGAGTGGGAAGGGCTTTGGTCTTCCCACGTCACTTACATGTGATTGTCAGAGAAGCACCATCTTTCTCATTCTTTGTTTGCACAGTTCAGGGGTGCACTTTGTCCTTTCAAGACAAATGGAGGGTGAGGCCATGGCTTTGTGTATCAGCTGGAGTTTGGTATCTGACTGTACTTGTGGCTTTGGTTCCAGGCTCACCGAGGTATAAACTGGCCAGTGTCCTGTTATATTTCATGTGCTCCAAAGCAGACAGTTCTATCACCCAGTACTCACTGTTGTGTTCTGTGTCACAGCAGCCATAGGTGGGAAGAGAAAGTTTGCTGCTGATTTAGGGTGTGTTAGGGTAGAGCATGGGAGGTTCTCTGTGATGCTGAAAGCTTTAGGGCTTTAGAGCTGAGAAAGCTACGTGTCATCGCTACTCTCCTGTGTTACCGACAAGCTGTTTTGTATAATGCATTACTCATGGTGCCTTTCCCTTTTCTGAATTTAACAGAAAGGCCTCAATATTCCTGCAGTCTGGCAAAGACAGGGTGGGAAGCACATACAAGAAATCTGTGTACAAGCAATATACAGACTCAACCTACACCACTGAGATTCCCAAACCTGGCTGGCTGGGGTTCCTTGGGCCCATCATCCGAGCAGAAGTGGGGGATACCATTAAAGTACACCTAAAAAACTTTGCTAGTCGGCCGTATACAATCCATCCTCATGGTGTCTTCTATGAAAAGGACTCTGAAGGTAAATGAGCCACTGCCATAGTGGAGATGGATTTTTCTGGATGGGAACTGAGGAGTATACACTGAGGATAAATGTCTGTAAAGAATCCACAGACTTGGTTAGCCCAGAGCTGTATTGCTGGAAAGCAACTGTATTTCAGTCTTTAAGTAAAGTCACAATGTTGGGTTTATAGGCTTATGGGTCTGGGAGTAGTTTCCTGACCTGGGCATTAAAGTACACAGTCCAGATCACTTGACTTTTGTAGAGCCTCCAAGGCTCGCTAGTGGGAAAGCGGCATAGAAAATGTTATATTTGTTATTTAAAGTGCTGCAGTATGAGAGCCACAAGTGTGATAAGCTTCACTGAGCTTCACAGGAATGACAAAGTATGAGACCAAAGAGCTACACATGGCCTTGTTGAAGACCAAGTAGCAGTAGGCAGAATGGGAATAACCTTTGAGCCTGTGCTGATCTGTTTGCTTGGCGTGTTGCCTTACAAGGGCTCCGTGACTCAGTTTCCCTTTAATGAATTATATTAAGTGCTATTTCAACCTTGGGATGCTGAGTCTTGCTTTGAAAGCTGCTACCCAAATATATATACACAGCTCTCTACTTAGTGTAAGAGGCTCAGTATAAGGTTACATGTTTGGACATCTCTGCTCTTCTTGAATGGATGTTGTGATTGCTCAATTGTTCTAGGATCCCTGTATCCTGATATGTCCCCCCAGGATCAGAAGAAGGATGATGCTGTCCCCCCAGGTGGGAATTACACCTATACTTGGACTGTTCCTGAAGATCACAGCCCAACTGCTGATGATCCAAACTGCTTGACCTGGATCTACCACTCTCATATTGATGCGCCAAAGGACATTGCATCTGGGTTAATTGGGCCGTTACTTACATGCAAAGAAGGTAAAAATTCCCAGGGAAAGCAGTTGAGTTTCATTTTGTGAAGATTTTTGTGGTGACTTGGATAAGGACAGGATGAGAAGATACTCCAGCAGGCAGCTCCCAACCTCATGGGAAAATGTGACATGACTGAAGAAGACAGTGCCTGTGTTCTGGTTGGGTTTTGATCATTGCGTTGTCTCTGTCCTCTAATGGCCAGGCAGGTGAGCTTATAGGCTTCTTGATCTGAGAGGGCTGTTTAAATACATGTTAGGAGGGGGAATCTTGCATGAGATCTAGTTTGTATATTAAAAAATTAGGGGTACTGTTTGATTTCAGTAGAAGTGAAGGAGTTGCAGTTCAGCCATACGGAGCTAGAGCTGCATAGGACTGAGCCATATAGTAGCAGCAGTGTACTAGAAATGGATGCAATTTCTAGAACTCTGAAGTGAGCCATGCTAGAATGGTGGCAAAAGCATCTGCCTCTGGCTTGTGTGATAAGAGGTTATATTCTTCTGTTGGTGTTTTAAACCCTTAAACCAATGTTTGCTTTTCTGCATGGATGGGTAATCATTCACCTTTTCTTTCTTCCTAGGAATACTGACTGGCACTTCTCAAAGACGCCAGGATGTCGATGTTGATTTCTTTCTGATGTTCAGTGTGGTGGATGAGAACCTAAGCTGGTACTTGGATGAGAACATTGCGTCATTCTGCACAGATCCAGGCTCTGTAGACAAAGAAGATGAAGAGTTCCAAGAGAGCAACAAAATGCATGGTCAGTGTCATCTTTGTGAAGTTACTGACTTTGCCCAGATACTCTGGGTGTGCCAATGCTCTAGTATCTTGAAATGCACATTCTGCCATTGTATACCAGGCTGCAGGTAGAGCGGAAAAGGGTAGCAGAAAGCTTTGAGATCATGTGCTAAACAAACAATGTCACAGGGACAGTGCAGCAACTCCAGGGGAAAAAATGATATTTTGATCTAATCTTTGGCTTGAGTGAGCCTTTCTTAGTTGTTTGGAGATTTTGAATATGCTTCATGTTAGGAAATGATTTCTGGAACTGAGCTCTCCAGAAGAAGAGGAGGATGAGTTCTGGGTAGGTCTATCCTTCAAACGTGTCTGTATTGTCAGCTGCAGGCAGAAGCTCTGAAGGCATTTCTTCTGATCTCTGATTTTTGACTTGTTTTTCCAGCTATTAATGGTTTTGTGTTTGGGAATCTCCCTGTGGTGACGATGTGTGCTGGGGATCATGTTTCATGGCATCTCTTTGGAATGGGCAATGAAATTGATGTTCATACAGCCTACTTCCATGGAGAAACACTCAACATTAGAGGCCACAGGACAGATGTGGCCAGCCTCTTCCCAGCCACTTTTGTTACAGCAGACATGATCCCCAGTAACCCTGGGAGATGGCTCCTGAGCTGTCAGCTCAATGATCACATAGAAGGTAAGGCAGACACTAGAATGTGTTCCACATGGTGGCCTCCCTTTTATTTCCCAGTGTGGTCTTGTGATGTACTTTGTGGTAGGGGACAGTGCCTTGGGCAGCATTCCCATTAAAAATGACCGTAGTTGAATGGGTGATTCCTTGTCTTGTAGAAATTGGGATGGGTTGGTTATTAATATATATGCCAAGCTTACTAGGGGTGACTTATGCCACCGTATGATGTTCCTCATCGGTCACTGGTGAACATTGGCACAGCTGAAACTTAAAATGAGGCAGTGCCCTAAGAACAGTAGTCCCTGTAAGAGGCCCTGGCATGGTACATCTGAGGAAAGAAGAAGAAGGCTCTGTTTGCTCTCTGTCCATGCTTATCTAGCGACCAATATTTAAGGTAAGAAGCTCTGCTTACTAGCAGAAAAAAACTCCTTTCTGTGGGAAATCACCTTCTAAGCACCTTCAAATCATTCTCCTAATCACCGCCCAGCCATGTACCTTTGGGGACAACAGAAAAGGAATGGCCAGTTTGTGGTAGGAAGGTGGGACTGTTTGCTGGCTGAGAGGCATTAAGTCTGTGTGTCCTCTACCATGTCTTGGGCAGCTGGGATGGGGGCTCTCTATGAAGTCCGGCCCTGTTCTCGGCAAGCTCTGGAACCTGCCCTGACGGGGAAAGTTCGGAAATACTACATAGCTGCAAAGGAGGTGCAGTGGGACTATGGACCTTCAGGACATGACCAAAGCAGTGGGAAACAGCTGAGTGAGGCAGGCAGGTAAGCAAAAGGCTGACGGGGGTTTCTAGTATGAGGGGAGGCTGCTGAAGAAAATGTGGGATTTCCTTCTTAGCAAACTACATGTCTGCAATTCACATGGATTAGCCCAACTAAAAATGTCAGCTGCTGTAGCTGGACTGTACCAAAAACAGTACTAGGTATCGCAGGGTACTTCACATGGAAGTGTGCTGCTGTGTTTTGTAGCCTTACCTGCAGACTCCAAGAGTCCCGGTTTATGTAGAACATGAGCTGCTGCTTTTCTCTCTGGGCTTCATTTCTGCTTGGTGTGCCTGACCTAGGAAAAAATCCGCAGATCTGATAAGCTACTAAGCAAGTGCATCTTGCAGCAGACACAGGGTGGCAGAGCTAGTCTGCAGATATGCTTCAGTGTAGCCTTGCTGCAGCAAGCAATTTCTAGGAAATTAAATGTTGTGACCTCCATGACAGCTTTCCATTCCATGCGTCAAATGATTGTGATAGCAGTGGTTTCTGAAACTGAAAGAAAGGCATGCCTCCCCCTCCCTTCCCTCCCCTGGGAAGCTGTTGGAGACTGAAGAAGTAGAAATGCAGAGAGGTTAATAATTTACCCAAAGCCATGCAGCAACTCTTCCAGACCATAGAACTGCAAGCTATGTAGACCCGTGACTTGTCCTTGTAACTAAGCTGCCAGCTGCCTTTCCTGCAAGGCAGGTTACATCTGTCTGTGTGGTGGAGAGGGTGGCGGCAAAGAAAATAAATCTCTCCTTAGAGCTGTTGTGTGTTTACAGTTAGACTGCGGTTGTCCCCTGGGCTGTGTCCTGTCTTCCCATTTACTGCACTGCCCTCTTTTGCATATCGTACAGAGAGATGCTGTTCAGACCTGTGCCTTTGAACCTGGTTGTTTCAGCTGGGAGAGGTCCCTGTGCCAGCAGTGCTCCCTGAACGCAGCTGACATGAGCCTGGAGGGTGAAAATGCTTCACAGTGATGAGCTGTGCTTATGCCAAACCAGAGATGCTCCCCTTGTCTGGGAAAGCAGCTTAATTTGGAGATGCTGCTGGCATTGCCAGAGGGGCATGTTGTAGGGAGTGGGGAGGAAGCAGGAGAAAAGGACTGATTTCCATAAAAATAACCTGACATTTGCTTTTTGCCTTTAGCCCTGCTGAGAAGTTTTTCAAACGTAGCCTCTACCGAATTGGGGGAGTCTATTGGAAGGCAAAGTACGTGGAATATACTGATGAGAGCTTCCGTGAGGAAAAGCAGCAGTCAGAAGAAGAAAAACACCTTGGGATACTCGGTAAGAACCATCCAGCAACACAAACCCTCTTTCAGTGCCAGTGAGAACAATGGGATGATGTCAGGAGTTAACTATGCCTTTGTTTCTTGATGTAGTGAGGTGTTTCACAGCAGTTACGCTTAAGACTGAGGCACACAGGCCTAGGATGTCAGATGGTAAAGCAGAGGGAGTTGCTTTTCTGCTGTGGCAGTCTTCAGAGGTCAGTAGTAAGGGCTGAGGGACACATTATAGTATTTGTGACAGTAATCAGAGCTACAAAGCGGTGTTTATAGCCAGAGCTAAACAGGTCACAGTACTAGCCCCTAGCTTTATGTTTTTGCCTATCTTCAAGGCACAGTACAAACCCCGCTTTCTCACAGAAAGCTTCCTCTCCCACCTGGGCTCTCTCTGCTAGAGCCAGGTATCAGTGAGGGTGGTAAAGAAAGATGAGAGAAGAAAACAGAATCTTCAGAGGGATTTGAATCATGTATGAAGGCTGTGACATACACAGTAGAAGCACATAGGTGTGGTCCAGTTCCCTGCATCAACAGTGACTAATAATCTAATGACACCAGAAATTAGCAACAGCGATACACAGAGAGGCTACAGAAGGAAAGAGAATGTGGATTAATATACAGATTTGTGGGGAAAGAGATACAAGGAAGTACTAAGCAGCTGAATATAAGTGGTGGAATTATACATAGAATGGGAGATGCAGCCTAACTGTGAGTCTTGCTGGACCCTGGGAGCCAGGGAAAACAAAAGGGATAGTGTTGCCAGCAACAGCCACATTCCTATAGGAATGTGAGGGAATTGGATATGACTTCATACAAACAAATTACAGTTATTTTCTATTAAACTAAACACACTGGAAGAGCAATCAATGAAAAATTCTGGTCAGATAAATAAGCAACATCCACAGGGGGAGTTGCATGAACTCATTTGACCTGATCCCCCATCTACCTCTCTGCTCTCAATCTTCTCCCATCAGCCCTGGATCAAAGGTGGCCCTGCCTTGTTTGTTTGGTTCATGTGGTTGTCCTGCGATTTGCTCTGTTGCTGACGCTCACTCTCTGGTGTTTGTGTAGGTCCTGTGATAAAAGCTGAAGTTGGTGACACCATCCTGGTGACGTTTGTTAACAAAGCCTCCTGGCCGTTCAGCATCCAGCCTCATGGAGTGTCTTATGGGAAGGCATGGGAAGGGATGCGGTACCATGATGGTTTGTGCCTAACTTTCTTTAATTGATTGTGCTGGGTCTCACTGGGATGGAGTTAAATTTCCTTGCAGCAGCCTGTATAGTGCTGTGCTCTGCACTTGCAGCAAGCCTAGCATTGGTATCACAGCACTGTTGCCAGTTGCTGAGCAGTGCTGGCACAGCATCAAGGTGCTCTCCAAACCCCCTAAAGCCAGTAGGTGTTGGGGTGGCAAGAGGCGAGGAGGGTCATCGCCAGGGCAGCTGACCTAAACCGACCACAGTGATGTTCCATACCACATGGTATCACACTCAGCAGTAGAAGGTAGGAAAGGAGAAGGAGAGGCGAGGGCACTTGTTATGAAGACTTCTGACCTCCCAGACAACCAAGACACTTCTTGAGGCCCTGCTTCCCAGGATGTGGAAGAACAGTGCTTGTTGATGGCAAGTAGAGAGTAATTGGTTTCGTCCCATCTTTGCTTCCATGCAGGTTTTGCTTGATTTTTTTTTTTCCTTTTTTTTTATTATTATTTTTATCATCCCTCTCTTTATTTTCCCTTTAATTAAATTATCCTTATCTCAACCCATGAGCCTTTTTTGTCACATAATACTTTCTTCTCTGCCTCTTGTTTTGAGGAGGGGGAGGGAGAGAGTGGTTGTGGTGGAGTTTAGTTGCCCAGCAGGGTAAAACCACCACATTAATTTAATGCTAATCCTGGTGATGGAGCTCCACAGCCTTATGTCTCCTCCATGCTATGAAGTTCCTGCACCCAGGAGAGATTGGGTAGCTCTGGAGCCTGCCTGGTCCTCTGAGCCTGCCTGAGGCCTCAGAAAAGGAGTCATTCTGCAAAGCTCATGCCCAGAGAGGGTGCTTGAGGGAGCATGGTTCCAGAGGTGCTATTTTTGTGAATGAAACTGGAAAACCAAAGCTCAAACCATTTCTAGCTGTCTGAGACCCCAGTGAGCAGAGAAACGTTCCCAATGCATTCCAGCTTAGGTAACCACATGCTTCCAACATTCATCATCCTAGATACAGCTGGATCTGTTTCATTATTTGCTGTTACCATGCCCATCTCTGCCACGACACCAGGGAGGAATTTCAGTGATACTGAGAGCAGCTCTGTGTGTGCCCTCTGAATACTTCCACTTCCATCCTGGAGACATCTGCTGTTCTTAGTGACATGAATGAAAGCCAAGTGTGAATGTAACTGGTGAGAAGATGCAACTGGTTTGTACAGGGACCTTGAGAATAACCACCCCAATCTCTGTTTTAAAGGTCTGTCCCAGCACGGGGTTTCTGTTGCCCCTCTGCAGAACTTTACGTACAGATGGACTGTGCCAAAGCATGTTGGGCCAACATCCAGTGACCCTCCCTGCCTGACCTGGATGTACAGCTCTGCTGTGGACCCTGTCAAAGACTCCAGTTCAGGCTTGGTAGGCCCCCTGGTCATCTGCAAGCCAGGCACTTTGGATGACAACAACAAACAGGTAAAAAGGATTTTCCTGTTGCACTGTTACAAGGAAACAACCTGGCAGAGAGAGGAAACATCAGCAAACATTAGGGAACACAATGAAAATAAAATGTGTGACAGTGTGGGTCCAGAGAGTCTAATTAAAGTCTGTTAACGTCATGTCAACATCATGTTAACAACATGTTAACATCAGGGCACTTGTGTGCCACAGTTCTGGTGGGAAAGGCTAGCATTCTGGACTCCCAAGGGCTACCCTTGAAATAGTTTCTGGGCTTTGCTTTAAAGCAAAGTACTTTTTTTAGAGGCATGTGAAATATTCCTTGCAATCTCAGAAACACCAAAAAAGCCATCTTGATATACTTACAGATGAAAATCTACATGGAGTGCTTGAATAATACGATGCTTTGAGGTTTGGGTGAGCCTTATTTATTCTGCAAGGTCAGCTCATTTTCAAGCAGACTACAAAAAAAGCATATGAAAATCCATCTTGTTCTATGGTTTTGATGAAAAATAGGTGAAATCTGAAGGGTGACCAGAACTTCCTCTTGGAATTTCATTTGGGGATGTTCTACTCATTGCAGTAAGTCCTGGGAAGAATCTAAATGAATATACCAGGGAAGTGCAAGATGTTAACAGACTTTTGTTGTGAAAAACAGTAGTTGGCAGAAAAATAGCCTACTGTAATCCTACCTACCTAGCAGTTCATGTCAGGGAGTGGCTGAGAAATCTGAAAATAGCTTCTACTGAGCCTCCCTAGTGGAGTTTGCTTTCTGCCTGCTTTCACTGGTGGCATGATGTAGCTAAACTAAGAGTTCAGAAGAGATCAGCATGTTCGTTAGGGTAGAACTGTGAATCTTCAGAGGGGATCATGAATATATAAAGCCCAGTACATGAAGGAGCTGTGGTAGTGATGAAACACTTACAGGTATTGAAAGGGTGTAAATAAAACAGAGACAGACTTGGCTGGAAAGGCAGGACAGGGAAAAACCACCTGGGGTGGCGATTCTGGCTCCACAATATTAGGCAACCCTTTAATGAATGGTTAATCGGGACAGGTGCACAGCCATTCTGCACATGCCTCTGTGCCCCACTGGAAAATGCTTAGCCCTCTCTGCAGGGTGTCCTCCTGGGTACAGCTAAGGAAGCTGATACCAAAATGAGCATCTGGACTGCACAGGTGATGTTCCGTTAATGGGGAAACGCACCATCCTGTGGGATACATTTCTTAGGAGAATTAATATTTTTAAGATTTTAAGGTAATAAAAGAACAGAACAACAACAAAAAACAAATTCAGGGCTGTGGTAGGAGGAAGGAGGGGTGGAACATAGTCATCTGCCTGCCACACCAGCCAAGTTCTCTTTTTAGGTCTGATGTGGGTGAGCAGTAAAACCTACACTAAATGTAAGGGTGGTGGGGGAAGGAGACAATGCCGTAATATTCTTGGGCACATATTGATCACTTCACTTGAGCAACATCAGGGCAATTGCATAAGTGGTGCCTCTTGTGAAATGAAAGATAAATCATTCAATTTGAGTAAAGGGACAGAGCCCTGGCCTTCTGTGAGCCAAGACAAAAGATAAAGAGGAAAGTGAGAGCCAGACAAAACAGCTTTATCTGTAAGGATAGTTGGTTTTAAAAATTAACAGCCATCATTGTGATTGTATCTTAGAAAGGTATCGACAAAGAATTTTACCTTCTCTTCAGTGTGTTTGATGAGAACCTCAGCTGGTATTTAAATGCAAACATAAAGTACTATTTGAGGATGGAAGAGACTTCTGTGAAAAAGGATGATGGCTTTGAGGAATCAAACAGGATGCATGGTATGGCCTGATGGTGTTCTGTGGGCAGCGGGACTGAACCTGCAAAACACGTCTGGTGTTCACATTAAGTCAGAGCTGGGATGCTGGTGTGGTTGTGTGTTGTATTGGGCTGTAATTAAGAGAAGCTACAGAGTGGGTGGGATGTTGGACAAGAAACAGGCTGTCTCAGGAAGCCTGTCCTGAGTGTATTCAGGGGCAAATCACAAGGAAGATGCTTTTCTACTGGCAGGCCTGCCCTGTCCCAGTATATACACAGAATGAATCTCCAGGCTGATATCTACCTGCAGAGAGTAAATTGTTTTCTCCTTTGCAGCCATCAATGGATTTATGTTTGGTAACTTGCCTGGGCTGGATGTTTGTGAAGGAGACAATGTGTCCTGGCACCTTTTGGGCTTGGGCAGTGAAGCAGATATACATGGAGCTGTGTTTCAGGGAAATACCCTGCAGATGAATGGGATGCGGAGAGATTCAACCAGCCTGTTCCCCCACACATTTGCTACTGCCTTCATGCAACCTGATAACAAGGGTAAGTGTCTATGTATCTAACATAGTGTCAGGAAAAGTCTCCAGTTGTGATATTTGCTCCTATGGCTTATTTATTAGCACGACGTGAACTTCCATGTTACAAGTGTTATAAGCTGAGCTGTGCTTTAGATCGTGTTTGGCCCCATTTACAACCCCAAAGCTCTTATCTTTGCATCTGCTTCTGGAGAAGAACAGGAAATACAGGATCATGTTCTTTATTGTCCCAGGCTGATTCTCTAGCCTGCTGCTTCTTCCTATTAAATATTTGTAGTAATAGCCCTGATGGACTTTGCTGCCTGTTATCTATGGAAACACGCAAACACATCTTTCAGAATCAAGTAGCAGAGATGTCAGTGCAATTCTGCTGTCCATGTCTTGCAGACGTTCACGTTAATTTCAGACCTTTGTCTTCCCAGTTTGGGATTAAACATGCAATGCCATGTCTCATTCATTCAATGTGATGTGATGGCCTCTGCTACTGCAGCTTGTCTCCTCCCCATGACATTTGCAGGCTTGACTTCTTACTTAACCAGTAGTGGTAGCACAATTGTTACCTCATTTGTTTCTTTGCATCTAATAAGCTGGTTATAGTGTAAGACAGCTTCCTGAGATGATTTTTGTGTAGGACTTTGTTGTGCCATTCCTCACTGGTTTCTCTACCAACCCCGTTTAATCTCAGCCTATGGCAACCAAGCTCCCTACACAAACACTCAGCTATACACAGCGCACATACCGATGCCAGCCATGTCACAAGCTGAGTGGGAAGCAGCTGGTTCCTGGGATCTTTAAGAGTAGCTTTTTCCTTGTTTGTGCTGCCTCCCTCAGGGGTTTTTGAGATCTACTGCCAGACGAACAATCACTACCAGGCTGGGATGAGGGAACACTACTCCGTTTCCAAGTGTGGCAAGAGGGACCTGGCTCCTGCCCCTCCGTACAGGGGGGTGCGCACTTATTACATCGCGGCAGAGGAGGTGGAGTGGGACTACGCGCCGGACCGGAGCTGGGAGAGGGAGCGGCACAGCCACTCCACAGAGAGGTACAGCCCCTCTTCTGGGGATGCCTTGGGCAAGGATTTTCCGTAGACCTTGGTAAAGTCAGTCAGGGCAACTTGGCCATGTGTGACATGGTGCATATACTGCTGCTGGGTGCTGATGGAGCCGCTGCCCCTCAACCTTTGCAGCTGCAGCAGGTCTCTGGGAAAACTGTCAACTGGCAAAACTCCTACCAGAGGTTAGCTGTTTATTTCCCATGAGCATTTGAGTAACACAGCACTCGTTCTGCGTTTCTCAGCTACGCCGATATATTTCTGAGCAACGAGAATGGGCTGCTTGGCTCCCGGTACAAGAAAGCAGTTTACAGGGAGTACACTGATGGGACTTTCAAGACTCCTAAGGCCAGGATGAATGGTGATGAACACCTGGGGATACTAGGTAAGGAAGTGTGCAAGGGGTACGTTTTCCATTCACACAGCAGTGGGACTTGGACTCCAGTGCTTCAGTGGTTAAGGGCTGTAATCTGAAGGCCTCCCACATACTCAGACATCCGCTGTGTGTGCAAGCATGAGGAGAAATTCAGACTTGTCTGTTGTCCAGGCCTGCCAGCCTTGGAGAAAGCAGTAAAGAGAGTCCTGAGTACAGTTTGTCCTAGAAGGTTGGGTTCTTAAGCCTGCCTTTGCTGCCAGATTTCTTCCATGTCTCAAGAAAAGCATTTTTCACAACGGCATTTCTCTAGCTGTGAAGAAATAACTGCTGCCTTCTGTAGAGCAGTCTGAGAGATGTAGTTGAAAATCTGTAGCTGTGAAAAGAAATGCATTTGGGATAAAAGCAGTCTGGCTCTGGGAAGTAGATAAGCACGCTGCAGCATTGATGGAAGTCTATGGAGACACAGCTGTTTTATGAACCCAGGACTTTAAGTGATGACAGAGCAGCAAAGTTGAGGCAGTTTGTGTCACCTGAAATAGGCTGCGGCTCTGATTTGTGACATTGTTGAGCCAATTTGAATATTACTGGTCTTTTTTGAAACTAGCGCCATGGGATGATAAAGATGTTGCAAACTTTGGTATAGCGGTATTCAGAAATTAAGGAAGAGGAGAGAGGGGAAGCATCATAAATATTGTAAGGGAATATCTCTGGGGAGAAGAGAATGAAAAAGTGGTAAGAATATTCTTAGGAGATATACTGATAGTTTTTGCTATTGCATATTATTGCTACACCATATTATTACTGTCTTCAGGTCCTTTTCTGGGGGCAGAAGTGGGAGAGATTCTTAACATTGTGTTCAAGAACAATGCCACACGACCCTACTCCATTCATGCACATGGGGTGCTGGAAAGGCAAACAGGGCAGCCACAAGTAGCAAACCCTGGTAAGTCACCATGTTCTCAAGCCTTGTTCCTGTACAAACTTAGGAAGCTAACTTTAGCCTACAGCTAGACTTGTTTCTTCAAATAGGCTTAGAGATACTTGTTTTCTTCTGGCGGAGACCTGGAACTGAACAATAACTGGTCTTTCAGGTTCACTGTGTTTTCTATGATCATCATTTGTGTGGGAAGCCCAGGGGAATTCATATTTCTGCTGTGACTTTGGGATAAGCATAGCACGGGTTTTCTGCACGGCCTTGTTCTTAATATTGAGCATGGTTTGTAAGAAGGAGAAAGGTGATCACTGCTCACAGCTTAGTCAGTCCTTGGAAGTAGCCCTTGGCTGATGAGCCATGATGGGGAAATCTGCTTCTTTTCCTTACAACCTGTGTGTTTTGTGATGTGCGTGGTTGCTTGTCAGGATGCTGACTGAGGTCACCAATTTCTTTTATGTTCCAGATGTGAATTTATGTAATTTTTTTGATCCCCTTCAACTTGCATGTTCTTTAGAGCAGGCTATGCCTCTGCAACAGACAGGCTTTCAGTTGGGCCCTGTCTTTCTGAAATGTATTACTAGTAAGCAAAACAGTAATTTCGAAAAGGAATTTGAATGAGCATCATAAATTCCTTCAAAGACGTGAACGATCATCTCAAGCTCCACTGGTACTGAAGAGAGGCAGAACTCCCTTGGTCTGGTCTAGTTTCAAACATGGCAAATAAAACAGAATTGTGTCAACTCCTATTAGTGTGTGTCTCCTGTCACCCCTCTGCTTCATTTGTGAGAGGGGAGCTTCCATCCTGCTTTTCAGTGCCTGGGGACAGAAGATGAAACGTCCAACAAAATCAGAATTGTATTTACACTTCTGAGACAGTCGTCTTTTCTTGTTCTGCTTTGCATGCTGCTCAGCAAGCTGGCAACTTGGTTTATCCCATTGGTGTTAACGGTGCTTCTCTGCCCCTCAGGTGACATAGTGACATACCAATGGGAAGTTCCTGAGAGGTCTGGTCCAGGGCCAAATGATTCAGCTTGTATCCCTTGGATCTACTACTCCATGGTGGACCCAGTAAAGGTAAAACAGAAGAAGCTATTACCAGAAAAGCATGGTTAGACCAATTTTTTATCCTCCCTAGAAAACAATGTGAGTTTAATACAGTTTAGGGATTGGCCTAGGTGAGAGGTAGAAGAACCATCTAGTGGTATGTCTAGCATTCTTCTGGGAGAGGGAATCCTCCAAATATATGTTTGTCATTATTTTTTTTCCTAATGCAAACCTGCATAAAGCAATTTTAGGTCACCTTGAAACCAACCTTCCTTCAGTTTTTTTTGCAGGATGTGGGAATATCTAGTGAGTTCTGGCTTGTATTGGTGAGATCAACAGGGTTAATTTAGAAAGGCAGGAATTACCCAAATTTAGGCCATATGAGTAAAACAGGGAGATTTGAGCATTGCTAGGTTCTACTATCATAGCACTGATTTTACAGGGAAACAACCTGATGGATCCTGCAGTAAAGCATCGCATTAAATCCAGAGATCATTGTCTTTTTATCTCAAGTTGCAGATGTTTTTGCAGCCACAGAGTGAAGAGTATTTTGATACCATTCATGTTTATGACTTTCAGATTTGCATTCATAAGAGCATGTATAGTCACTGCTCTTGTGCTCTGCTAGCTGATTTTCACCAGTGAGAGTACTTATGCAGTAGCACAGTTTATTTTAAGTGGGGTGATGGAACAGTGAACGTGGTTGCTGAAGGGCAAAGAGCTGTGTACAAAACTCAGGGTGAGAAGATCCTTGCCTCAGATTTCTATCCTTTGTTCGAACTAGGATATGTACAGCGGTCTGATTGGACCCCTGAAGGTCTGCCGGAAAGGGGCGCTGCAAACTGACGGGGTCAGAAAGGATGTAAAGAGGGAGTTCGCTCTGCTGTTCCTGGTTTTTGATGAAAATCAGTCCTGGTACTTGGAAGAGAATGTGCAACGTTACAGTAAGGGAAATCACATCCTAGTGGATGAAAGATTTGTGGAAAGCAACAAAATGCATGGTAATGTCTGTTAAGCACCTAAGCACTAATTGCTATCTATGCAAAGTTGAACTTGACTCTGCGACCTTTGTAAGTTGTCAGAAAAGCCCAGAAAACAAGAGCCTGACTCAAAATAAATGCCCTCACTCTTTTCTCTCATCAGAGGCAAAAACATAATTAAATTCTGCATTTCTCAGTATTATAGCACATACGACAAATGTTTGATCTACAGTGAAGGCTGATCATTATGGCTGTCCTTCTCGGGAGGAATAGCAAGACATGGGCCAGAGAGGTTAATATCTAATGTGTCTGAATGACTCCGGAGAGGAAATAATATTAAATGTGAAATTAATATGTTAGACTGATTTCGTTCCGTTCATCTTAGGACCATAACAGTATGTTAGGTTTCTAGTTAATTGACCAGGCTGTGTGGTTGCAATACACCGGCTAGTTCTTTTAGCTGATTTTCAAGAAAACTATTCCTACAGTAGTAGAATGAGCAGATTTTTCTAAATTCATGGGGTGTTCGGTTTTCCTATATATTATGTCTGGATCTACCTGAAATATTCTCTGCAAATGCCAAGGGGTTCCTCGTGATGAGATGAGAAGAGCAGAGAGTTCCGTTATATATGCTATTATTGCTCCTTATTTTGTGTAGGTGATACAAAGAATCCCCAAATACTCATGTCCATTAAGTTATAATTGTCAACTCAATTATTATAGCTAGCAAAAGCAACGCAGAAGCTGAATGCTTGTTTTGGGCTGCAGAAAGTGCCTATGGCACACGTGGGAGTTAAACACAGGTGTTCCTGTCCTCAGATCATGTCTCTTTCCATCTTTTTCCCTCTGTCATCTACGCATGGAAGTTTCCCTGTGTGCTCTCTCATTCAACTCACTCACCGTTTTGGTTCCTTTCCTGCATTTGCAGTCAAAGCAGTATTCCTTCTTGCTGTGCTAATTATGAAATTAAGTTCTACTGTGTAGTGATTTTTCAAATGATCAGCACATAATGTGTGCAGCCAGCATGAGACAAATATAATGACAGGGTTGCCTGTTGGCAGAAATTACCTGTTTTCATTGTTCAGTAAGCAAATGGTTCAGAGTTTTATGTGTATATATGTATATACATATATTTCCCTAGCACTGAGCCAAAGCTATTTTACACATCCTGACTTCTGGAAGCACTACCTCTGCTGGCTGACTCCAGGTTTTCAGCAAGTAGCTTTCGAGATTTATTTGAGATGAGCTTACAGTATGGCTTTATACGCAAGTCATGTCTTCTGTTAACAGAGTGGCTAAGTAGCTGAGCTGTAGAAAGACGGCCAAACTTTTTGAGAAACTGTGATATGGAAGACATGAAACACCGATGCAGTAGTTCCTAGATGAGCTTTGAAGCATCTAACTTGTCTAGCATGTTCTTCTTTTGAGATGGCTCAGCATCTCTACCATTTCAATAACAGCCTTTTCTAATTTCTGCATGTTATGCACTGCACAGCAATCAATGGGAGGCTCTATGCAACCTTGCCTGGGCTGACCATGTTCCAAGGAGAGTGGGTGGACTGGTACCTGCTGGGAATGGGTCAGGAGATTGATGTCCACACAGTCCATTTTCATGCTGAGACCTTCATATACAAGGTAAGAATATCCTGTAGATAATGAAATGGAGACTGGCCATTGATATCATCACTTTGGTGTGACTCTGGTTTGAATTTATTGAATTATTTCACAGCAACTTCACCCAACTAGGAAAGGGATGTGGTATTTGACACATCTGGATCCAACTGCTTGAGCCTCTGTATTGTACTGATATGTCTAGCTAAACCCTTCTCAGGATTAGGCATTACCAGGTTGTATTTGTTTTCACAGTTGCAACCCTGGAGCTGCTCTGTGAATCTTATGTAGAGCTTTTATAAACTGTAATAGCACTGACGTGATCTCTAGTGACACCGACAGAATCCTTCGTTACTCAAGAGACATACAGAGAGCTGCATGCTAACAGTCTCCCTTCCCTTTGACAGAATGGCAAAAGCTACAGAGCAGATGTCGTGGATCTGTTCCCTGGGACCTTTGAAATGGTGGAGATGTTGGCTGGGAACCCTGGGACATGGCTGCTTCACTGTCATGTATCTGATCATATTCATGCTGGCATGGAGATACTCTTCCAAGTCTTGCCTAAACCAGGTTGGAAATACTGCTACGTGTACCGCAAAATGTGTAACAGCAGTTTCCACTAATGCTACTAAATCCTCTGTTTGCATCATACTTAGCAACTCTTTCATACCATAAACTGCCAGTTAATTTAGTGGATAATTGTTATTAATTTAAGATATTCCTTTGGAATATGGTAACACCTGCAGCTGGAGTTAAACTCTGCAAACCAATTTGTTATTACTTTGCCTAGGGTGGTGTTAGGAGTTGTATTTTAGCATGAGTTTGGGAAGCAATGTTCAGCCATCACCTAGCAACTGTTGTTACTAAGAATATTACATGTGATCTGAATGCATGTCCTAAGGCTTCTCATTTCACCAGGAAACAGTGGAAGTTGCTCAAAGATGAGTGACACTGTTCTGGGTTTGGCTGCAGTGGAGTTAATTTTCTTTGTGGCAGCCTGCATTGTGCTGTTACCAGAACAGCACTGATAACGCACTGATAGTTTAGCTGTTGCTGAGCAGTGCTTACACTGCATCAAGGTCTTCTCTACTTCTTAGTAGCTTGGGGTGGGCAAGAGACTGGGAGAGGGCACAGCTGGGACAGCTGACCCAAATTGACCAAAGGGATATTCCAGGCTGTAGCACATCATGCTCAGTAATGAAACCGAGGGGAAGTTTTTCCAAAGTAGCCATTGCCTAGGATCTGGTTGGCTATTAGTCTGCTTGTGGTGAGTGATGGCTTTTGCACCACTTGTGGGGATTTTTTTGTTGTGTTTTGTTTGTTTGCTTTGATTTGTTTTCCCTTTCACTTACTAAACTTTATATCAACCTACAAGTTTTTTCTCACTTTCACCCTTCCAGTCCTCTCCCCCATCCTGCTGTGAGGGGACCAACTGACCCTGCCAGCCGGGATAAGCCCACACTTAAAGACACTGATCGTGCTTTTTTCTCAAAGGGTTGTGCAGTGGGAGGGAGTCTGCTCTTGAAGCAAGTAATGCAAAAACACTCTTGGTGTGATGTGGAGAGGGAAAACTGACAGGAGAGAAGAAAACATACAAGCCTTGAAAAACCATGTTGCATCTGGATCTGACCCTTGCCAGAATTGCCATGTTCTGGACTTGATTTGTTTGGCCCAACACTTTGTCACCCATTTTTTGTTTCCTTTCAGAGCCAGTGCTTGAAGTTCTAAACTACAACGAAGGTATAGTATACCTTGTATTGCTAAAAAGTGTGTGTGTGTGTGTGTGGCAAAGGAGGAAGAGAACTCTTGTCAGTATGGAGATCTAGATTTGGAGGAGGAGGAGGGAGAAGTGCAAACACCATTTACAGCCTCTCCTCAGCCATGCTGGGCAGGGTGTTAGCCTGAGGCCTGGCTACTGATGGGTAACAGGGAGGTTCCAGGTAAGTTTGTTTATCTGTCCTCTAAATGTCTGTGCTCTGATGATAAAACTAAGACAGACTTGTTAGGCTTGTTTGACCTTGTTAGGTCAAAAAGATTAGTGTCCTCGCATCCTGGTGTGTATAGATTTATCATACAAGCAGAGATTCAAAGGGTCTTAAAGGAGAATGTTGCAAAGGAGATGATTTTTCTTATGCTTTTCAATCAAAATGTATGGGACGTCTTAAATTATTTCCTGGAGGTAGAAGTCTGAGGAGATTATAGTGGTGATTTCTTCCCGTGACTTTTCATCTCTCTCGACAACGCTCCTTTTTTTTCAACTGCTTTGAATAAATCCATCTGAGCTGATTTCAGAGCCAGCTTAGACCAGCTGAAAGCACAACCATCTATCTACAAGTCTTCAGTCCCTCTCCGCTGATAGTTCTGCCGTGTTCTTCTTGGCAATGTTTTCCTCACTCAAAATGAGTGTAAAGAAGAGGAGTAGGAAATGTCACAGCAGTACTGACAATATTTAAATAATTTGGTTTTACACTCTACTTGAACATCAGCGTGTGTGCTCACGAAGCAAAAACCTTGACTGACAGCCATTATCCAGGCAAATAGCTGCATTTCTCAAAAGGCTTCTGCTGCCTCACCGTGGAAGCGCAAGAACCCGGAATCTGAAGTGACTCACTGCTGGCGTGCTGAGCAAGTGCATTCTGGAAAGTGGTGGCCTGGGCAACTGCAGAAGCTGGGGGGGAGCTTGGAGCAGGGTGGGAAACTCACAGCAGCCTCAGTCTGGATGCATGTTCTCTTCTCAGTTCTTTTCCTAGCTCAGCCACTGACTCCTCACACAACCTTAGACCACCTCCTTTATGGTGGGTTTAGCAGCGGTTAGTTGATAGGGCTGAACAGCTCCGAGGTCCTGGGGTGGAGTGAATTAGGGAAAGAACCATTTATTCTCAAATTTGTGTGACCTGAGGGTCTGTTGGATGGACAGTGATTGGGTCTGCTTTGACTTGCTTTGATTGTGTTGGGTCTTTCTTTAACTTCTTTTCAGTTGTATTATTTCTGGTTCTCATTGGCACAATCTTTTTGTTTTTTCTCTCAGGGACACCACTGGAGAATGTGGATGAGTCCCAGAAGGTCAGGCTTTTTGGAGCTAAGTTACCTGTAGGGCAAGTAGAAGCTGCAGTCATCTGTCTAGCTGTTGCAGGCTTGGTCCTCCTCCTGATTGCTGCCGTCCTTCTGGGAGTTGTCATCTACCTTGAGAGGCAAAGGAGGCTAAGACGCAACAGGAGGTCTATCCTGGATGATGGATTCAAACTCATGTCTCAAAAGAATTCAGGGCTATAAAAGCTTTGTACAAACTTCTGGCTGTGTGCTTGGAGCAGAGACTGGATCATTGTCTACAGCAAAGATTTTGGGGCATCATTTCCATTGTACACTAGACTTCTAGGAGCTAAGGAGGGAAAGCTGGAGCCCTGACCTCTGCATTTATCTTGCTCATCACTCTGCTCTGTAATGAAAATATCCATCCAGGAGAGACCTGAGGACCCTTTCAATCAACTCAAGACAAGCAACAGGAGTAAAAAGGTCCTTCTAAAATACTTACCCACAAGAAAGAGAGGAAATATTTCCCATATTTTCTTCACTCCAGAACAAACTCCACTTGGTCTTTCTCAGCAGAAGAGCTTAGTCCAGATTCCAGTCTTGCTCCTTTGCAAAAGCCGAGTCGGATATTGTCTCCCAACAGACCTGTGAGCCTTTAAATTAATTAACCTGAAGGGGGAAAATAATATGTGATTTTTTTGTGAATCAAGAAAGAATGCAGAAGAGAAAATGTTAATTTAGAGTTGAATTGTTGTTTTTTGATGAGTAATTGGACAGATGTAAATTCAGGGTAGTGCACGTCACAGTGTCTGTGAGAGCTCCACTGGGGAGCATGACCACAGCTGTGCCTCACCATCAGCCTCACTGATACATCCCTGTGCTCTCAGTACCTCGGGTGATGGGTTCTGATACCAGGTGTCCTGTGTCTTGTGCTGGGAGATAAAGCTTCGCCAGTGCTGCAGAGCATCCTGGTGACTGCCCTGTGTTGCAGTTCTGCCAGTGGAGTGCTGCGCCTCAGCATCTGTACAGCTCCTTGTGCAGCAGGAGCAGAGCGCTGTGGTGTTCTGTGATGTGGTTTGTTCTCTCAAATACATTTTACTGAAATTATCTCAGGAGTTCAGCTGTTGCCAAGTTAATGCCATGAGACAAGCTAAAGTCTTGTGTGAGCTGCAGTTCGTGTTTGGGGCAGAAAAGTGGGAATGCTTCCCCCCAAGGTGAAGGACAGCAGTGACATGCTGCTGCTGCTGGTCCCTGTGGGAGAGGGGCTGGGGGCTGTGGTGCCCCCCAGCCTGGGGGAGCGCTGGGGCTGGTGCCTGCTGGGAGGCAGAGAGCTGCAGGGGGTGGCACAGCCCCCAGGAGCCTGGAGCTCCGCACTCATCGTGTCCCCCAGCTGCAGCCATGCCCACGCACCGCAGGCACGCTGCCCTGCACATCAGGCACCAAGCGGCTCCTCGTGAAGTTCCCGTCTGCCTGCCTCTCCCACTGAATCCCCATCGTCCAAATGGGCACGGGTTGGTGCTTACATATTTCTGTCCCTGGTTTTAAATTGGAAACGGTAGAAAAGAAATCCTTTCTGTGTGGCTTTCAAAGGCAATTAAAGCAGAGCTAGCTAAATGGCTCTAATGACAAGAGACTGCTGTAGGCTCTTTAGGTGTATCAGCTCTGTTTTATTCAGAGCAATGGTTATAACGTGCTTAATCATGCTCAATTCATATTGCATCCCTGCATATTTCCAGCTGCTCTTTACTTTGGCAAAGGGGGAGAAAGCTCATTAATTTCCTTTCATTACATTTCATTAAGACTGGTGAAGAGCTGGAGGGCTGTTGAATGCTCTGAACATGGGAGCTCTGCTCATTGGCAGCCCTGGTTCAGCTGCTGCTGTAAACCAGAGGTTTTCAAGCTCCCCACTCCTAGGCAAATTTCAGACACTCACAAGTAAGAACTGGGCAGGAACTCTTTATTCCCCCCCTACCTTCCACCTCTATCCCATCTTGTGAAAAAATAGATAAAATGTTCTCAGCTCACTCTGAGATAAAGGAGTTATTTTAAAGGCCGTTCACTTTCCTCAAGGAAGCAGAAAGGAGGAAGTTCCCCTTTCTTCAGGCCCACACCTGGGGGCCAGGCCACTAAGCTGGGCAGCAGCAGGCGTGGGTGTCAGTGCTGGCTCCGAAGCGTGGGGACTAGGACGGGATGTCTGGACTTGCATGTACGTCCTGAAGAGCGGGCTGTCAGAGCTTCAGTGAACGGTGGGCTTTGGGCCACGTGGAACGTGAGTGGTGGAGGTCTCCTCTCCAGCTTTGGCCAGTAGGGTGGGCTTGACCCAAACCTTAGAGGGGGCTTCAGCTGTGTGGCTCTTCTGAAGATGATTGTGTCCTCTGACAAGCAATTCCACACCAGACTGAGACAACTCAAGAGAAAGCTTGGACAAACCCCATCATTTTGACAGATCTTTTTGTTGGGGGAAGGAGGGAGGAGAGGTTGGAACAAAACCCGGTGTGATGAAGAACAGTTTATAAGCAGCTTCACAACTGCCCCTGATCGTAAGTTGGCTCTACCAGCTGGTGGGAGGATGAGGAGGAGGAGGAGAGATGTTTCACAGTTCTGGTGACTGTGAGCTGCAGCCCGTGAGCAAATGTTTGTTTGTTTGGCAGCAAGCCTTCTATCTGAGCACCCTACACCATCTTGTTTATGCTTATCCCTGATGCACGTATGACTGACTACCCAGGAGTCATCTTCTCTAGAAGACAGCATGGAGGGCAGGAACAGAGTCTCAGCGCTGTTGTTCCATGGGAGACACTGGGATGACATTCCTCTTTTTCTCTACTTCTGCACACGTTAGCAGAATGTAACGTTTAATGGCTTCTGAGCTCTTAAAAAATATCATGAGAGAAGTGCTCTGTGTTTTTGTCTTTCCTTCTGTGATTGTGCAGAGCATGTGTAGGTGACTCCATGAAGTGTTCTGGGTGTGAGTGGTGGTTAAACCTGAAGGACCTAGCATGACCTGCAGGTGTGGCCTTCCTAAAAATGGGGACAGAGTTGTAAGGCACAATTGCTCTGCAATAGCTCCCCTGCTGAGCTGAGGCAGTAATCTGGGGGGGTGTTCCCACTACTTTGTTCCCACTACTTTTCCCAGTGCAAAATAAACTAGCTAAGGAAAACTGTTCTGCAGTGGTTCGACATAAATCACAGAATCATAGGATGGTTGAGGTTGGAAGGGACCTCTGGGGACCATCTTGTCCATCCCCTGCTTAAGTAGGGCCACCTAGAGCTGGTTGCCCAGGGCCATGTCCAGGCAGGTGTTTCATGTCTCCACGGAGGGAGACTACACACATGGTTTGAGATAATACACACAGAAAAGCATTAGAAGTGCCCACGGAATCTGTTAGCTTGTGAGCACAGAATGAAATACTGTGCTTTAGGGAGCTTGCTACAAACAACAGCAACACCAACAACAAAAAACAAAACAACAACCAACCCCCCCATCATACCATTTTGCCAGTATGAGAACTGTACAGTTCTAGCTTCGTGAAAGAGCTGGTCTCTGAAGTTTTGTAGGGGATAAGCAGGAGAAGTGGTTGATACTGTATTCACTAACAGTATGCTTTTTGACTGCAGCTCTAATATAACCCTTCCTAGGCCCCGGTTAGGCTTGATAAACTTTTCAGACATTTACCTGTATGACCACTCACCTGTTAAATCACTGACCCTCTTCTGGGCAGTCTTAGGTGACTGCAAGGCAGAGTTACTCATTTACATGGCAGCTGCTGGATGTTTGCAGGAGGGCTGAAATGAAAAGCCCTGTATTAGTGCTGTCATCTTGCTCAGTAAGAGGCATAATCAACCCTATGGTACTTTAGTGGGAGGACAATTATTGCTGTGTTCCACGTCACTGCCAGGGCCAGTGTTCCAGCTGACTTTCCTTTATACTCCCACTTACACTACAAACATGAGAGATACACAAGTCAAAGAGCAGGATACCTCTGGGATTTGCAAATGGAAGTATTAAGTTCTGTTCTCATTTTTTCTTTCTCAAAACACAGAAGTCAATGTCAAATTAACCTGTGGCACACCATAAAAAATAAGACTAACAGTGGTAACTGTCTGAGAAAGATTTGAGTGTCTTTCAGGTGTAATGCAGTCTTTGGTTCTGAAATAAATAACGTGGCTTAACATGCAGTTGCTTTGTAATATATAATCATCATGTGGACTGTTTGCAGTGGTTATAATTTTGTTGGCACAGCAAATTATAGGAGCAATTGTGAGCCTAGAGCTATGTGCGTATATAAAGCCTGGGGGAAGGAATTCAAGCACAATAGCTGCCAAAAGAAAGCAATCTGCAAGATTATGATCAGAGGATGGATCTGAGTAAAGGTAAAAGCTGGCCTTCAGCTTATTCCTATTCAATCTTATAATTGCCAGCAGAGGATTTTACAAAACTATCTTCAAATTGCATTGTCACAGTGTCATCTTCTCTTGTAATCACTTCTTAAATCTTCCTTAGTGCTTGCCTATTGCTCAGTGGGAAGTTCAAGAGCTGTAGTTACCTGTCCATACAAATCCAGAGGAGGAGGAGTTCTAGAATAGCAATGCATTAGGATTAAAGACAGCACCTCCAAGAAAGCTTAGCTTGAAAAAGAAAATTCAGTGGCAAGGGAGAATGACAGCTAGGATTATTGGTTGAAAAGCAGAAATAGAAGAAAGTGTTGACCAAGACCATTGTGATGGCGCCTTTCTTCTTTCAGCTGGTGCTCCCCTGAGTTTTTCTGGGCTCTACAATGTCCTCCTGGGGGACATCTGGCGAGTGATGGTCCTGATGACGGGCAGCACCCCTTGTCCTGGGCTGTGGGGGTTGCGGTCAGCCTGAGCAGGTGCAGCAGGCGCAGGGCTGCTGGAGGGGTGGAGCAGGGAGCTGCTGTGCTGCCCACCTCTGCTGCTGGCAGCCCTTCCAAGCTCTTCAGCTTCTCTGGAAAAGAGTTTCAGACCTCTCGGAAATGTTCAGTACCCTAAGTGTAGTCCTGGATGGCATCTTGGACACAAACGTGTGCATGGGGCTTGTCAAGGTTGGTGTCATTGACTGTGATGACTTGCACAGCTTTTGTTTTGGGAAGCATTCTATACTTTATTGGAGTAGAAATAAAACTCAATGCCTAAATGAACATTAATTTCTGCAGTTTTTCAGATAAGATAATGTTGTATCTTTCATTTTGTAGCGTGTGACCATTAAAATAAAGCTGACCTGAACTGTGCTTTGTTTTGTTGTTGTTTGTTGTCATTTTTGAATTACATGGCTCACTTCTTTTACATCAGGGAGTGTTTCCTCTCTGTTCCCATATTCATGTGGTCTTTTTTGGTACAAGTCAGGGCTAGTCACCAGATTGTCCAGCTTTGGGTGATCTGTCTGTCCTTACTATAAAGAGGATACATTTTCTTGGATATAAACAGCAGATTACACAGAGACTCCCCATACTTAAAAAAGCCTTTTGCTACAGACTGTAGATGAAACTCATGTTTCTTACGGCTCTGCAAGAAATTTCATTGAACCAATCTCTTGCTGTGAACCAAGGTGCTATATCTAGAATGAAGCTGCCTGGGTTCATCTGAGAAGGCAGAATAAGCACGGTAACACCACAGTGCATCAGGGAGATGCCATCAAAATGCATGCTAGGTCTTAAGTTTATTCTTCAGCTTCAGTGGAGAAGTTGCCTTTGAAAGAATGCAGTAGAGTTTGGGGAAGGACTGTGTGGAGGAGCACAATGTCCACAGTGTCCGGAAAAAGCACCTGAACTTGCTTGAACGTGCACCTCTTCTTGCTAAATAAAGTTGCAGAAGGAAGAAGGGAGAAAAAGGGAGAAGCAAATATGTGTACACAAGGTACCAAACTTGCCAAAGCAGCAGTCTCAGAAATGATGAATTTAGTCACAGACTATTCTGGCAGTGTGAGAACAGCAGGACTGGGCATGTGATTGATGAAACAGCTTTTACTGGGAATTAGCATTTGTGGTGTTAAAATTCAAATACAGCCTGTCTTGGAAATCAATTTGTTAATGTGTTCCTAATTTGGAGAAGGTAAATCTATTGCTCAGCAGGTGTTCTTTCTTTATAAACCTCAAATCCTCTGGTGTTCTTGAGTGGTGGCTTTAATTCTGAATTCTTAATCCATGGGAAGGGAGACAGAAAAAAATAATCACCTGCTCTGTGATAAGCAAGAAAGGAATAGTAAAGGAATAAGCCTAGTGGGAGAAGGTATGGGATGCTGGATAAGGGACAGCTAAATGGCTTTGATGTTGCTGCTGGCAGTGTGCCTGATGGGCACAGGAAAGGACAGTTTTCAAGTTATTCAGCATCATCAAGAATAACAGAAAATGCATCTCTATCAGTACAGAATACTGATGTGGCAGGAAGTTTTGGAATCTGTCATAACGAGCTTCCACAACACCCTGCCTGTGGCACTTTCCTATCAAACCCCTATTTTTCATATTTAGGACTTATTTTATTCAAACAAAAGCTTGCATTTCGGGGTAAGCACAGAGCAGCTGCCTGCTTTTGGTCAGACTGTTTTTTTCCAAGAGAAAAAAAACAAGCAGCAAACAAGCTCGGGGTGCTGGCAGAGCGCGGGGTGTCCACCTCCCTCCGTGCTCCTTCGCAGGGGCAGCAGCAGTGCTGCGGGAAGGGGCTGCCTGCCTGGGGCTGCCTGCCTGGGGCCGCTGGCGCCTCTTCACCGGTCAGAGCAAGGTGTGGAAAGGGCCCACGTCAGACATCACCATGCCGGGGGGGCCGCTGGTGTGTCCCCTCTGGTAGCATCGTCTCTGGTGTGTACAGGTCAGCTGTTCTGCAGATCTTGGCTATTGCCATGGCTGGAAGATGGTGGGTTGAATGATTTAGAGTTACATTTGAGTTGTCTGTTCAAACGTTAATGTGTTGAACAAGACTAAACATAGGGATTGTGACTCTGAATTTATAGACTCTGAATTTGTTAAAAAACAAAACCGCAGGAAGTGTAATAGTGACATGGGTTTTAAAAATGTGTGACTTGTTAGCTGGATTACACTTCGCTGAAAGCACTGCAGAGCTGGCTCATCCAGAGCAACTCATTTGTGGTGCACTGAACTGAAAAAATTGTCAATCTTCTTTCATCAATACTTTGTGAACAGACAATAATTAAGTTACGACTGGCACATGACCCCAGAAAGCTGCCCTTCTGCTTCTTCTTCCCACTGCAAAAGAAATAATCCTTTTGGGGATAGATTTTTTTTTTTTTTAAATGTAATCTGCAATTTGTCCTGTGTTCAACATTGTATCTGTAAATGAATGTACAGATGCTTATGAATACACATTTTGCAGCAGCCCATTCAACATTTGCACAGCATATATTATTAAAGCAGCTGTGTAGCCACACGGGGATTCTCATTGTCCTCTGAGTTTCTGCCAGCCCCAGGTCCACTGGGGGATCTCCCACCCTGCATGAGGATTGTACAGTTTTCATATGAAAAGGTCCCAACTTCTGTCTTGCCATGCTGTTACAAAAACAGCTATGTGTAAAGCTGAAAAATGGTGACCATAGACCATTATCTGTTTCTCAAGACATGCCAAAATTTTAAGTTGTAATCTCTTTGCTTCACCGCCCTGCCAAAAAACAAAACTAAACAAAAACATGAGTGAAAGTATTTGCTTCAGTAAAACTGAAACATGCATTTCAGTTCTGATTTCTGAAAAAAAAATAGATAATTTTATGTCACAACCATGAAATCTCTTTCAAGAGCTGTTCACAACAGGAAATGGAAAGGATTCCTTCAGTTTCCAAAGATGTTTTGATGCTACCAGAATGTTTAATTTATTTTTTACAAGATATAACTGAAACTGTTTTTTTCAAAAAACGGTATCATACAGTCTTGATGCAAGTTCTTCACACCATCTCTTACTCCTTTGCATTTCAGGAATTTACCCAATCCCTCTTGTCATCTGTGACTTACAGAGTAAGCGTATCTGTTATTATAAAATGCTAGCAATCTAAGTACTCCATAAGGAGACGTTATCTGTTCTCATACCTGAAGGTTACCTCAGGAACAAATGCTTGAGGTTAAAGAGGCAGTGAACTGGTCAGGCCAGGACTAGAACCCACAGTGACTTGGAGTTGGTCCTTTTTCTGCAGCCATTGGTACTGAATCAAGACAGCCTTCCAAAAAGTGCCAGGGAACATCCTGAAGTTTTAGCACAACAGCTTCCACTTTCTCCTGAGCCCAAACCTTCTCTGGCTTCTACAGGCCTCCTCGTCCTTCTGCACCCTGTCTAAAGACTTTGCAAGCTTTTTTAACGGAATAGCTCATAGCTCTTGTTTTTCTCTCTGCAAACTTTCGAGATCCTCAGCTTGCAGGTGCTTAGTGAGTCAGGCTGGAAGAACCAGCCAGGATCCCTTGGCAATGCTCATGGCCAGCATGAGCAGCCCAGCGTGTGACGAGATGCTTCCAGCTATTGTAATCATGGCTCTGAAGCTTTCGATGCCATTGCAGATGCATAGCTCAGAAATGGTTTCCTCATGGATGCTCTTTTCCTAGGATGAATGGGTTCCACAGGCTGGAGGGTTCAGTGTGAAATTGCAAATTGTAGACGTAATAAATATCAGGTTTTACTGTTGTTTTGTAAGCAGGCCTCTGGAAAATCTGCTGTTGGTGTCACGGCTGAGTTATGTGATTTCCCTCAGGTGAAGCTGTACAAAGGTTTGATAAAACTGATTGCCATGTTTCATTAGCCAACACATTCCCAGAAGGCCCGTCATCCATCATACCATCCAATCATTGTCAGCAATGATTCAGGATGTGAGACGTGGCTGCATATTTCACCTATTTGAGAAACTCAGATAAATCACGGTGAAGGTAAGCCACCGTGTTCAGAGCTGTGATAAAAAACTGAAGACTGTTTACAAAGCTCACATTAGAATTAGAGGGTTTTGGGGGAAAGGAGTCTTGGATTATTCAGCTCAGCCAAGGTAATGCAATGGGTGGAAGCATTCAAGGGCACCAGTTGCAATAAAATAGTAGTTAATGCCTACATACCATAGCCTAAGGCACTATAAGGAAGCAGTCATCATTTTGAGTTTACAAAAGGCTTCAGGTATAAATTGCTGCTAGCTATATTATTTTCTAAGAATTTAAATAGAAATAGGTGATGTTGGCTTTTCAGTTACACACTGGAATTTCATTCTTAATTCCAAATTTTTCAAAATTCCATTTTGCCCAAATAGAACCTAATCAAACCAAACACCTTCTCAGATTTTGCCCGTCTTTTATCAGTCTTGCAAACAATTCAGCAATAACCTAATACCCATATCCTGATCCATACAACCACTTCAGTAGGTCTGTGGTCTCCGACAGTTCTCTAGCTATTCAAGGAAGCTGTACTATGGCTTTCTTATTAATCCTTTTCTCTTAGGCTGCTTTCCACTGCTTTATTTATCTGACTCTCCAACCCCCCCAATGTATCAGTACTGCTTCATGAGTGCAGCTGTTTGTTGGGTCCATCCCTGCATACCCACCAGGACCCATTTCACTGGCCACTGCTTCTAGGGTATCCTGCTTCTCTACCCCTCCCTCCCTCTCCTTCTCCCTGTTCTCCTGCACCTTGAACTGTCCCTTTGGGTGATTTGTAATGTCAAGCTTTAACGCCTCTTCTCTCTAAACTGTGAATCTTAGAAAAAAAGGCGTATATTTTTTAGAGGTGTGTTGCCATGACAATGCCACATCTAGATCTTGTAAATATTTGGGAAGTGTATATTATTACCAGGGGAAAATGCGGCTGACCTCAGCTATGTATTAGGTGCCTGTTCATAACTGGACACCTTCATACAGCTGAGAGGGTTTATAGCTGGGAGTGAGTGGCGTGGGATGATGCTTGGATGGAACAGGCCATGCTCGTGTGCTGCCATGGTGTCCAAGAAGTGTTTAAAGCACGTGTTCAGAGAAATCAGGATCGGTGATTTATGCCATGAATACTGCCAACTCTGGAGAAACCAACTAAATTATGAAAAACTACAAGCTTCTCTTTCAGACCACCTTCTACTGACTCTTCTACTGAATTTTTTGGCTCAGTGTCTGGCCTTTTTTGGAAGTTGGCACCTGCAGTGTGAACAGAAGGGGGCAGTTTCCCGGGAAATGCACCTTCCCCAGCATCCCGCTTGCCTCCCCTGATGTTTCTTCTGTGGAGAGCATGCCCCTCCAGCTGCCCTCAGGCATACGGACCCTCCAGGGACACCATCCCTCGCACACCCCAGCATCCATTCCTCCATGAAGACCCTCCGGTGCTCCCCACCCGCTCCCGCCTGCCTTCCCTGCCGGGCGCAGGAGCTGCTGTGGTGCTGCAGCCTGGCGCAGCCCGGCGGGCAGCAGGCGAGCACCCCTGGCCTCTCCTTAGTGCTCCTGGGACAAGGGTCTCTCTCCACTGCCCACCTCCTTATTTTCACAATGCTGGTAAGAAGTGCATGGGTTTGAGTCTCCCACTTTACTGTTAGATTTGGCCGACTTCAGCGTATGTGTGCTGCGCAGTCACCTCAGCCGCATTTTGCCAGGAGCTCAGGCCGTGTGTTGAAGATAACATCAACCCTCTCGTGTTTCAGAAGAGCACTGTGGTAACATTTGTGGTGATTTTTAGAGTGATTACATTTAATTAAGTACTTTCCATCTAAAGGTCTGTGAGCACTCTACCAGTATTACTCGATTACCGGCTGGACTGTCCTACACCCACACCTGTACTCCAGAAAGATGCCTCGGCTGCTTTAGGGAAGAACCACTTTCTGCCTGAACAACTAACTCTTCTAACAATTGCTGAAACAATTCCTGGTACAGATTCTGTTTCCTGTGTCTGCAAAGTAGACAGTTTTTCACCTCTTGATGGCTAAGCTCTCAGTCCTTATCTAGCTGTTACTTAAACTGAAAGTTTTAAATTGAGATTGGATTGATGAAGCCCCAGATTCATTCACTCACCCATTTTTATCTCTCTCCCACAGTACTGGATGTATAATCAGCCATTTTTCTCACACGTTTCTCACTGCTTTGCAAGCCTTGTGAGCGTTGGCTCGCCTGGAAGCCATACATATTTATTCTGGTACTTGCTTTTAGATTACTTTCCCTCCATGCAGAAACCAGCATCATTTATAAATGTTCAGAGAAGCCTGGGACCCTTCAGCTTGTTCTCAATCATTTCAGCCCAAGGGTAAATCTGAAAATGAGTATGTCAGAAATAATTCCTTTTGCTAAGAGCTATGCAACAAGCTATGAGCTCTTTCTTTGCAGTTAAGGAGTCTTTTAAAAGTTCAAAAAGCAACGGCTTCTGAGACTTTCCTGTCTGCTCAGCCCGTACCATTTCCAGGTGCTGTATAATTGGGCTGTGACTGTAAGGCACATGTTCTAACAAGCATTGTACAGGCTTCCAGGGTCTGACGGCAGCTGAGATTTCACTCTGCTTGTCTGTAAAAACACGTGTAGAAAATACTTGCTACCAAAAAGATAACCATGTAGTTGGAATTTTCTGTTCCAATACATTAAAAATGATCCTCATGTTAAGCCCTATCTGGACTCATCTTATTTGCACAAACTAGCATGTACGCACCTCCTGTGAAACCAGCCATGGATATGAATGCTCTGCCCAAAATAATTTAAATGAAAGCTCACTCAGGAGGTTATGCTTTGAAGTGTAGTTTAGGGAGAAGGAAATAAGGCATTTTAAAGTCTGATGAACCCCACCTGAAGGTTTACATATGTTCATTCACACCTTTCTGGGGTCTATAATTAGACTGCAAGATGATGAAGGCAATTGTCCAGTTTTCTGCAAGCTAAACAAATTAGTAAACTGAATGGAGGAAAGTCAGCTGATTCCTGCGTATTTTGTTTTAAAGTAATGGAAAGGAGATTCTACTCTGTGAATTGGAAAACAAATAATTTGTTTTAGGTGATAAAGAATCTTTCCAACAGGTCATCTACCTGTGGCATTTGGCTTTTTGTAGCTAAAACATCTTGAAAATACAAAAATGACATATTTAACTGTCACTGAGGAAGCTCCTCCCTGGTATTCCCTCAGTTATGTATGTTATGTATCGTAGCACTACTCAGCTGGCTATGACAAAATGTGGTTACATAAACTTGCAGAGCATAGTTTAGTGAGGCAACACAGAATTACCCGAATGAAAGTTTTCAGGGGCTTTGACAGGGAACGAGGTTCCCAGAACAAACCTAGTCATAAATCAGAATTGCAGCTCATATGAGTGGTTTCCAAGTAGACATCTCTTAAGCAGTGATCTGAGTTTATCTCACACCTCTATGAGAGACCTACACGATGACCCATGGTTCCATTGTCTGTGGGCAAATTGTGGTGAGCTGCCAGATCCAATAGCCAAAACTTCTAACAAACCATTCATGGAGGGAGTCAAGGATTCCTCTTCAAAACTAGACTCCTAGAAAGTAGTCAGACACCAGTGAGTGGCCTGGGAAAGACAAGTCCCTCACCTACCAACACGGGCTGGTACTCAACCTATTCCTGAAGAGTCTTCTAGGTCTGGCAAGTGGGGAGCATTCATTACACTTATTAAGAGTAGACTGCTTCTACTTAACTGAGATGGTGATTAGAGAAAAAAGAAGAACTTAGAGATTCTTGCAGCTAGTCAAAACGTGCCATCACTTTACAAATATACGCTTGTTCACAGTTGTCAATGAACAGGATAAAATTTACCATCATATTAACTGATATATTGAGGAATGTGCTCTAGAAAAACTGTTTTATCCTATTCATAGGCTCCAGGGAGCTTTATCAGAACAGACTGATGGGAAACTGCTGAATTCCCCAACTTGCATTTCTTGCGGCACTGAGTGAAAACCAAACGCTGATTCCCTGTGTCATGATGGGTGGCAGCATCTCGATAAATATCACAAGAAGAAAAAACATAACTTAGATAAGGTGTGCAACTTGTCGTGTATTCCAAGGTCTACCAGATTGCTGTTTTATCTCCTTCCTACATATATTTTCTAACTTCTCTAATATATAAATAATATTCAAGTCTGGCAGAGATAAGGTGTCTCATATGTCATTCTGTATGGGCAAGTGCAAAATATTTCCTGGCAAGCGTGTTTTATCAGGCACAGTCACATATTGATGAGGAGGTAGCTCAGCTGCAGAAAGGTAGGACTGGGAGGGAACAATTCCCATGCCACACGAACCTGGAGAGTACTAAGTTCTTGCTTACGATGAAGTGTCTCTCTTTTGCAGTGTACTACACGAAACAGAGGAATGGGAAATGTCCATGTTAGCTCTTGGTTTCTGTAGCATTACCCCTATTCATGTTCCTGGCATAGAAAGCAGCTCCCTACTGACCTGACTGGCTGCTGGAGGTGGCAGCTGCCCTTGGGATGTGACTGCTGCCTGGTGGCTGGGCAGGACCAGGCTCAGCGCTCAGATGGAGTCCAGCCACCAGCAGAGCCTCCCCGTCCCCAGTGCTGCCCAGGGCTGGCCTCCAGTCCCGCTCCGCCGGGGTGCTCTGCCTGGCCAGGCGAGCAGCCTGCCACCAGCCCGGCCTTCTCTGCAAGCCCCTGGTGCTGGGGCTGCTTTCAAGTGTGCACAGCTGCAGCCCAAGATGGTGGGAGCTGAGCTTTGCATATGGTGATGAATGTCACTGAGAAGCCCACAAAGCTGTTAATTTCAGAGCTGCAGTAGCATGGAGGAAATACTTTTGATTCTCTGAGCACCATCAAATATAAGCCCTGAGTTTCTAGTCAAGGCAATCTTCTTTTAACTTTTTTTATTATTATTATTATTATCTTTTTTTTTTTTTTTTTTTTTCCCATAATTATATAAACATTATATACATTATTTTACTAAAGCAGCCAGCATGGAAAAGAAAATTGGAGTTCACCCCAGACACTCAGCCAGATAGCATAACTTTCAATGTCATTACTAACCCTTAAAAAGCATTTAGGAAAAGTCATCTAAAGGCATCAGTAGTAGAGGACTCTGGTCCATGTTCTTTCTCTGCCAAGTAGACTCCATGCGGACCAGGAAGAGCCCCTGTTATTCTGGCTGAGTGTCGTCCACAAAAGCTCTTCAGTTGCATCTCACTCCTGACTTTCTGCACCCAGGCTCCAAGCCAACATCAGCTGGCCTGGAAGCATTAACCTTCTCCCCTGTTTGTCAGAGGTTTGTGGCAGATTACCTCAGTCTGGTGCTTCTGGTCCAACTGTTGTTCCAGCCCTGGATAACCCCTGTCCAGCCCCTTCCAATATGCTATCAAACATCTGTTTGCACAGATACTCCTCACTAACACTCCACAACATGCTTTTCTTTGCTATCAAAGCATTCAGAATAGACATCAGCACACCTTCTGAGCCCTGTGTTTCAGCTATGAGAAACTGTTTGCATAGAAAACAGAGGAAAAAAAATCATTGTTGTCTGAAATGTTAATTAGTAACAGATCGACCAAGCTGGAGGCTGGAAATTCAGGGCTGTTTTTGTCTCCACTTAGCCTGCTTTTTTACTATAACAGAAATGGAACGAAAACAAATAAATATCGTAAACCAAATGTTTATGCAGATGCATTGTCTTTGATTTTTTTTTTTTTTTCTTTTCCTCACATGTATGGGACTTCTCGATCTTCTTGAAAATGTGGCCAGCTGCTTAGGACATGATTATTACAGCTTTTACCTTATAGCAACTGTACCTGCTCAGCATTTGCTCTAGAAGTGTACTACCCAGTATATGTCAAGGCAGAACTACAGATCATGGGAAGAAAAAGGCATCCTTTGTCTGCAGACCTCTGAAGCTTCTTGTTTTGTTTCAGGCTGAGTCACAGCAAATGTTCCAAAGTGACTCAGAAAGAGACAATATTTAATTATTGAGACATTCTGTACTAGCATCTGAGATTCAGCAACTTGAGATGGTGCTGCTGATAATAATAACTTTTCACTGATAGCCACTTTCATTCAAGACTCTCAAGGTTGTTTGAGCATTATCCTGTTAAGCGGGCTGAAAGGGTTTTAAAAAGTGCCAGATGCAGAACCCTCTGCCCAGCTTGGGAGAAGTTTGGATGTGATCCAGGGCTTCTTTGCTTCATTGTCTATAATTAAAAATCTCTAATATCTCCTGGAGGTAAGATTTATGTGCAAATCAGAGATACACTGGTGGTGAGCCACATAAAACCTTTTTTGGATAGTGCTAGAGGCGCTGTTGTTTTGCGAGTATGAAATAAGACATCCTGTTCCCAATCAGATTTTTATTTTTGATCTTTCATGTGGCTAAATTCTGGGAAAGTTTAAAAAAACACAGACTGCTATTCATTTCAAAAGGATCAGGATTAAAACTAAAGATAAAAATAACCCTTTTCACCCCTAAGCTGCTTTTGAGAAATTAGGTGCATCTTTATTTTGGCTTAGTCTTTGCTCGCATCTTTTGAGGTGCTGGGATGCCATTTAAAGTAGAGCTGTGCTTCCAACAATGCCTTTAACTCAGCTGAGCTGAAGGAAAGCAATACAGCACAGCAAGTACATAAATCACCTTCTTCCAGCAGATCCCTCTTCTATTAACCTCCTCCTTGGTGCCAGTGACAGAGAAGTATTAAAGCAGCACTTTTTTTTTTTTTTTTTTTTTTTTTTTTTTTTTTTTTTTTTCCCTAGGACAGCCACTTTTGCTGTTGTCAATATAATCACAGCTGTTCTTGGTCTGAGACATTAAACAAAGTCCCAGGTGCTCATTATATGGAGATGAATAATTAACTTACTATTTTATAAAAGAAGCCTTGCCTTTTAATAAGCAGTTCTTCAAATATTCAAGCTACAGGAGAGGGATTTTTTTTGTTTGTGATTTTTTTTTTTTTTTTTTAATTTTCCTTCCCCCCCCTTCCTAAGATAAATCACATGGTCCCTGTTTGTTTGAAAGTAAATTCTCTCTTGTGGTCTTGAAGGGAGCTGGAGGCTGGGAGGAGATGAACACAGCAAGGTCAGCTTTCTGGAAAGTGAGTAGCATATGGCTCTTCTTCATTCCTTATTTCTCTTGTGCACTAACTCCAAAGTCACCACAAGGTCACATGGTGAAGTTGTAATGAGTCAAATGAAAAAGCCATAAAGTGGATGGGGAGATAAATCTCTAATTTAGGTTATCTTTGACTCCCACAAGCTGATTTTTTTTCCCCCTGTGGGTTTCAGGAGTGCTACAATGGCTGAATGATCTATTGATGAACAAAGGAAATATAAAATATTGAAGAAGCATTCTGTATTTATTTAATGCCTGAGTCTGTCCAACCTGAAGAGAAGTTCCTTAGTTTAAATAACTACTGACAATACAGAGAAGAGAGAAAATGCAGGAAGATGTAATCTGTGTTGGAAACCTTTGTAGGAGCTTTTCCAGAGATTTTGTATCTCTCTTCAAACTCTGAGTGTTAGGAAAGATGTAATGTAATATCAAACTTCATTTCTTTCTCTTATTCTACAGTTCCTTCTTTTCAAGCATCTCTTCCAAGCTGATAGCCTCCTAAATTTCTAGACACAATTGTAGTCTTTGTAGGAAATTACTTATCATGATGATTGCAGCCCCACTGGTATCATTTCCATTTGAAATTCACCAGTATTAAAGAAATGAATTACACTATCTTTAAAAAAAAAAAAAAGGTGTTTTTTTTTGAGGCACAGGAGGTCTTGTCAGACAGCATCATACAGCTAAATCTTTAGGACAATTTGACTCATTTTTCTTTCCCTAACATGTGCGTCTCTGTACAAATGAGGTCTTGCTTTCAGTGACTCAATCCTTAGTCTTTCAAAATGGCCCAAAACAGAAAAGGAATGACTTTATCTAATTTTCTGAACATTTTTGCTATTATCATATTAGTCGTTTCCAGGACAATGGGTAGTTCAGAGCTTGCTAACGACTCTTGCTGAGCTGTCTTCCTACTGACTCACAGGTAACACAACGTGAAAAAGTTCTGGTCCCTTACTTCAGTTGGACCAGGTATAGAGGAGCTTCTGGGACGTTTTGGGACTCACACTCCTGTAAATCATTTTGAGAGAAATAGATGAGCACAGATTCTCACCTGTTATTCCTTCACTCACAAGCTACTTCTCTCAAATGCTGGGGAGAAAACCAACCACGCAGTTCTTGGAAAAGGGGCAACTTCCCAAGTGCAAGGTGGGCTTGCAGAAAGGTTTGAAGCTGAGAGAAGGCTTTCATGAGCATACAGCTGGCACAAGTGAGAGCTGGACCAGGCCCAGCCAATCACGTTCTCTTCTTCAAGAACTTTTTTTACTTTCATGAAGTAATTTTTTTAGATATACACCCTGTATTCACCCTGTAATCATGCCTGCACTAAATCACATCAAATTACTGGTGTTACTCTGAAAATATCAGTGCTGTTCCTCTATTTGGACCTTCAGGGACACATGCTTCTGGAGTGGAAAGGTTCCAGCCTTGCCCTTCCCTGCAGTAACCTCCTGTGGTTAAATGCCCACTGCTCAGTTTTGTCTTTGGGCCCCAGGTCTCTAAGAAAGGTATGCTTGCAAGCATAAGCCTGCTTCCTCCCCAGGGTCAGGGCAGTTCCAGGTTGGGTTTGTCCCACCTGCCTGAGCTGGCTGGGAACCAGAGGGTGAGCACACTCTGAAAATAGTCCTGCTTTTTGGACAGGCCTTAGCTCGGTCGCTACCCTTAAAAATCCGCTATTTCATTTTTGAGCTCACCCTGGTCTTCCTGGTGCCATGGTGGCACGCCTGCTGCTGCCCCTGGCCCTGGGGGTGCCTACCCCAGCCTGCAGCTGGGGGAGCTGCCCTGGAACCCCTGCTGATGCTATGGAGAGCCAAACCCAAGCATGATGCACATCGGGCTCTGCACATCCTTTCCTGAATCTCTCCCAGTTTCTCCAGGCTAGCTACTAATGCAACCCACCTGGCTTTCTCCCATCCCAAAAATGAAAAAAAGAGGCAAGCTCCCAGAAATAAAACAACAGAAAAGCAAGGATATTACACAGAAAAGTAGCACCTGTATCATTTTTACATAACAGTAATTTTAGGAGGTTTCAGCTCATTTTTAGTACTGTAGTAGCATCTTTTTGTGCTGCTGCTGCAGCTATGATTGGGCTGCATTCTGAAATGGATCAGTGGGAGATGCAATATTTTTTATTTTATTTATTTATTTTTTAAAAAAGCCTTTAATCAGGTCCAAAAGCATCGGTCTCATTCTGATTCCTGCAACTAGTTTGCAGCTCCATAAAGAGAGGTCTAGGCCCAGACTGGAAGGAAAATGTAGCTGGGAGGTGGCCAACAGCTCCTCAAGCCACTGGTCCTCCAAGGGACCGCAGCGAGGAGCCAGGCCCACACGCACCCTCCTGTGGAGGCGAGTGCAAGGGCTGTGTGTGCAGGCATCCTGCCGGATTTGCCCCCAGTAGCAGACTCTTGGTGCTCAGATGCAAAGCACCACAATGAACAATGCTGACGCCAGGTTTGAAGCTTATCAAGGAAGTCAGCTGGATCACAGAGCCACAGACATCTGCTTTGGGAAGGGACTCAGCCTGTTAACGGTGCCCTTACTGCCATATGACATTCTGCAAGAGTGAGTTTTGCCTTATAAAGTGTATGGGGCCTCTATCCCTAAATTTCTGGCTCTTGAAAGAGAGGTAGGGGCTGACAGATCATTCAGGAATGTGAATGAAGCACCTAATGTTTAAAGGAAGTAGTAGACGTAGATATTGTTCTTGAAATGCAGGAATGTTAGTGAGTACAGATGGGGATGTGACAATAATGTTAAGGGAAGTATTGGTCAGTTTTGCACTTCTTGTGACTGTAGGAGAGTTGAATGAAATGCAGCTGAAAAGAGAGAAGAGATTGCATGCAAGATTTTTTTTTTTTTAATTTTATTTTTAGGTAATGTGAATGTAAGCTAGTCCCAACAGGACTAGTCATTGATGTTTCAAAAAACTACCCCTGGAAACACAGATATTTCAAGAAATGTTTAAAACAACAACAACAAAGAGTAGGAGCCATTCAAAGAGACTGGGAATGTTATAAGGACGTAATTATCCCAGTGGGAGATGTCTGGACTAGAAGAGATGTATGAGGATGCTGTGAAGTAGATGAGTGCTAGTTGGGTGAAGGAAAGAATTGATGCATCAAGGTGAGCTTCTCCCAGAGCTAACGTCCATATATACAAGACAAGGCAGTTTTCTGTGTCTTATTATTCCTCTTCTGTGACTTTCCTGCCTGAAAGATGTACTCCCTGCACAGGACTGTTTCCTCGTAA
This sequence comes from Oxyura jamaicensis, assembly GCF_011077185.1. Taxonomy (NCBI): domain Eukaryota; kingdom Metazoa; phylum Chordata; class Aves; order Anseriformes; family Anatidae; genus Oxyura; species Oxyura jamaicensis. Next base: position 383,927 of record NC_048896.1, read on the forward strand.
GTCATTGATTCTTCCAGATCGTAGCTCTGTAAAAAGACTCTTGTGGGTTAGCAGCACATAAACTCAGCAACCACAGTCTGCTGTGAGAGACTGAAGTAATTTATTTATTTATTTATTTATTTATTTTGGGGGGGGGGGGGGGGTAGAAAAATACTTAACTCTGAAGGAAAATAAGGTATTTATTGTTATTACAGGATAATTTTTCTTGTCCGTAGTTAAATTTTCAGCTTGCCTTTGATTATATTTATGTCCTGGCTTTCATTCAGCTTCTCAGTTAAAAATCAGCATTTTCAGAACACACAACCTGCACTTATTCTCTAGTCACCTCTTGAAAAAGAAATGTGATGTTCCAGAATGGGTTTTGCAACTGTGTATTTCGTGGCTCATGTCATCCTTGCCTCCAGGGTTTCCTCAGAAGTATTTCAAAGCTTCTTATTTCTCTTTTCCTTTCAGTTTTCATCTTCTGCTTTTCTGTCTTCTTATTAAAGGATCAGGACTCTCAGTTCATGTTTGAATATTTTTATCTTTTAATAAAATCAAGTAAGATTTTTATTTCAGAAACTTCAAAGCTCTTTTTAATCTAGTGCAGTTTCAGATTTGTAGTGGACATCAAATTTAGTTGGACATAGACTTGTCTCTGTCTTGTCCCCGGTCCTCAGGGCCAGTGACCATGTTTCTCTGCACATCATAGCTGGATATGCAGTGGCTTCACAGGGTTCAGAGAGGTGCTGGGAGGAGGCTGCAGAAGCTTTTGCCTTGCCTGTGGTGTTGGCTGCAGGTGCACGGAGTTCTGTTGGCAAAGCTTGGCAATATAGAAGGCTCCATCAATTCTGTTTGTTTACAATGGTACATATTCCAAATTGCTGTCTCTAATACTTTGGCCAGACTTGGCACTAGTTTACTGAACACACTTGGTGTTTCACTTCCTGATCTGTGATCCTGTTCACTACCCAGCAAAGGGTAGTGCTGAATTAAAGTGGTGTAACAAAAAGAAAGTAACAAACATACTCAAAGGGCTTTAGCACAAAATATGATAAAGATTTGCATTAGTTCCAGGCACTAGAGTTAGATATTTTAGATGTTTCATAGTATGCAGGATAAATGTGCTGGATTCCTTCTAGTTACCTTTGCAAAATCCAGTCTGTGCTATGGAGATAATGCAGCATTTGGATTGCAAAGGCATGTAGTACAACACCAAGCATCAGTTCACCATGGCTATTTTTACAGGATGCTTGTATGTCAGTCTTCTCTAGGGAAAAGCTGATCCAGCATATCAGGAAAAAAAAAAAAAAAATTTGGTTCCTTACTCAAGTGTAAGCATCCTGGCTAAGACCACATAGGTCATCTGATCATCCCTTATTCTTCCCACAATATGCGATAAAAATTTCACTACTTCCCAGGAAAGCTGAGAGTAAAAACTCAAATGCTACTTCGGGAAGATTTTATTAAGTACCTCGGCAGACAGTCAGTCTGTACCTAGCACCTTTCTTTCACGTTTTTCCTCACAGAGAGGAATTTAAAAGACATTGAAAGCATGTGGTGTCTGTTCACGTCCAAGTAATTCATTCCAATGGAAGAAAGAATAGCTCTACAAGGAGGACTTGAAATTAATTAGCGACATTTGCTTTGGAATGGTTAAATAAACAAGCTGTACTCTGCCCACTCCCTTTGCAGCACTTTCTCATTATGCGATTCATTTCTCTCTTTGTTTGCTGATGCCACTTTGTCAAAGGAGTAAGCAGGTATAAATTGCTGTCTTCTCCGCAGGTGTAAGAACTTGTGGGCTTGTTGCCTGAAGCCCTGCCTGGCAGGCATCTCCCCTGCAGGAAGGCTGTGGGTGCTGCTGTGCAGCACCACCGCAGCCTGGGCTGCGCGGGAGCTGCCGGCCCCTGACCCACTCGTGCGAAGCAAAGTGCGCCCGCCTGGGCCAGCGGGGCTGGTCGGCCTGCACCAGGTCTCGGCTTCGGATCAAAGGGTGATCTAAGTAGCACACAGATTTTTTAAGCTGAAATTGGCTTTTGAGCACAATTTCCAACATTGGGAGCATCAAGCATTGTAATTCCATCAATGTGGAGGCAAAAATTGGTGGGAGAAGAGATGAAAACGAATACAGAAGCAACACTTCATTTTCTCTAGCTGCTCAGCCTGAGCAGCCAGGTGTGAGAGGACTATTGCCCAGATCAGCGTTGTTCATTGTTCTCAGAAGCAGAACTCCGTTTCGATTCAAGATAATTGGTTGGAATAAGGTTTTGCTTCTCCTTCAGAGCTCAGTTCTTATAATGTGTTCTCTTAATAATAACTCTTCCTCCACTAAAATCATGACAAGTCTGGCAATAAAGGATCGAGGAATTCCACGTACACTTAAAGACAGTGGAAAGAAATTCATCCATCTCCTCATCAAACCTATTAGTTGGGAAGAAAGATTTGCAGTGGACGTACAGTGACTTGGCATGAGCTCCTAGACGGCAGTGCTCTGCAGTAAGTCCCTGCCATGGAGGGTCTTTTGGAGAGAGATACAGAGCTTTATTTCCTGCTATCTCCCTCAGAAGTGAAAGCCCAATGGACTCAATTGTCTTAAATAATCCTCAGTTTTGCAAGCATTCAGGCTTTGAGTCATAGGCCAATATTCGCAGACTCCCTGTGTGTAGAGTTCTTGGGTTGTGCCAGGGTCACACTGAAGTCAGCAGTTACTCTGAGCACGTGAGCAAGAAAAGAGAAGAGGGAGGACAGAAGTGTAGCTTGATTTCATTAAAATTTGGGGCTGAAAGAACCTGAAACAAAGCAGAAATGATGTAAGGCATTGTCTGTGGAGTGCAGGGAAAGCAGAGCGCGCGAGAGCCAATGCACTCAGACTGTGACACTTCCGTGATACTTAGCAGGTCGGTGACAGTGCTGGATGTGACATTGGTGTTAGGTAATGGCATGTTACCACAGGCAACAGCAGCCACTGAAGCTAAATGTTCTTCATTGCCTCTGTGGTCATTGCCCTCTTCTTTCTGCAGAATCCCTCTCCACCAGGATTTCTGACATCTCCTCATTAGGATCATCCCCTCTGTGCAGTGATGTTCCTCTGCCTGGAGAGGACAGGGACGCGTGGGTCAGGAGCCTGGAGCAGAAATCATCTTCTCCAGGCCCCCAGCTCTGGAGTGTCTGCGTATAGTCCCAAAAGACAAAAGTATTGCCAGCAGCCTCCTTGGCTGATGCTAAATGATTGAAGAGCTTTATTTTAGTGTCCACATCATCAGAGCTGGCGTTAATTGGATGCTGAGACAAATCAGTAGACTTTGGGTGGGATGTGTAATCATTTCTGGTCATACCTGCAGGGGTCTGTCTGGGTCTGAACTGACTCACTTTGGCAGGGGATACAGGGTGCTGCACATAACAGAAGGGGCTCGTTTTAGGGCTGCACTGAATCATTCAAGTGCTCACAGTGCAGAGATCAGACTGCAGAGTTACTAGATTCCCTAAACAAACCCTATCAACACCAAACACCTCCATCAGCTTTATTACTGTCAAGCAGATATAGAAGGAATTAGTTGTCAGGGAGTGTTTCTAATTTAAATGTTAGCAGCTGTTGTTATTTCAGAGTGGCAAATTTTATGATTTTGCCTACAAGTCTGTTTTCAGTAAATTAAATTACGTAAAAGCCAGATTGTATCTGCAATGGATCTTACTTACCAAGAGGGGAATGCAAGACTGTGATGAATAATGTCTGTGGGGATGAAGGGATACGCAGACCAAGGCTGGTGTTGCAAAGTGCCGTGGGCTGAGCAAGTCTTTCCCTTGCCACCAGGCATGCCCAACGGCGTGCCCAGCGGCACAGCACAGGTCAGAGCAGCCCAGGGCACTCGGAGAGCCCTGCTGCCCAGCACAGCGTGGTGCTGCTGGAGGGTGCCGAGCAGCTCGTGCAGGAGCTGCTGCAGCGGGGCTGCTGGCAGCAGGGCACAGCAGGACCAGTAGCAGCAGCTGCTGCTCGGTGTCTCTGTGTTGCCAAGGCTTGTAGTCTACTGAGGACTTCACATGAAGCTGTTCTGCACAGTAGGCAACTCCTAAGCTAAATACATTTAAGATGTTGAGTTGTCAGGGTCTGCCTGAATTCCAGAGCTGCACTCTTTAATTCACTCCTGAGGTAGTCACTCTGTTATGACCAAACACGGTGGGTTTATTATCAAGTCCATGTAATGTCCTGAAAGATTTCTGTGTCGGTTCATCTGACATTTCTGACTCACAAAAGCAGTACTAGTCATTGCAAATGAAGAGGAATACAGTGTCCTCAGCACATTAAAGCAAATATAAATTTTTTTAAAAAAATCCCATATCACCATATCACGGTTTTCAAGGACTATGCAAACTTTTACCCATGACACACTTTTTGAGCAAAGGAAAAAATCAAGGGACTGATACATAGCTCTCATTGTTTCTGTTCCTTACTCAAGCTGTATATTTAAAATAGAAAAATACAAACTGTTAGCTTCTCTAGAGAACAGCAATCTTTCAGAAAGCTCTCTGATGCAACAGACATTGATTTTTTTTCTTTCTAATTTAGATTTGAGAATTTTAACTGTTGAGTATTTTTCTCTCTTGTCCAGGTTCAAGGAATGAAACATTGCATCTACCCCAGCTGCTTTCAACTCTGAATAGCAAAGCAGAGACATTTGGTTTTCAAACCAGACGTCCATGTTTTAGCTTTTGCCATTGTTTAGTCTCACACCCCAGGCACAGGTCTTGGACTCCTTTCTTGCTGCATCACAGTGCCCCGAGGACCCTGCCTGCTCTCTCCAGGGTTTCTCCCTAGGTTTCTCTGCTTTCCATTGCACATCATGAAGAAGAGGGAGAAATGTCTCAAAAGTTTGAGCTGCTTCAGAGCAGCAGATTTTCTCTAACAACTCTCATGACCTTTCCTGGCTGGAAGAAGATATCATGAAACCAAGAGGTGCAGGGGCTCACTCATGACAGCTGATCTCGTCCTCTGTGAGTGAAGGTGATTTTGCCCAAAAGATTGTGCTGTCAGAAGAGACTGGACTGGGTGAGAAAGGTGAAAAGCAAGCAAAAGACCATTTAAAAATAACCAGTACCAATGACTTGTGGAAATGTTCATTATCTGGTGATTTAATATTCCCAAGTGGAATGAAATCCTGAAAAGTTTACAGATCCAAATGCAGCTACTCTCCTAACAGACAGTTCAGCTGCGCTGGTCAGATGTGAAACACTTTTTTTTTTTTTAAAAAAAAAAAAACAAAAAAAAAAAAAAAACACTTTTCCATTCCCAGGGAGATTTCCAAAGTTACCAATAGGAATTGAACCAGATTACTTATGCTAACAGCATAAGATTTATGACTAGCACCTGGTGCAGAGCATTGGAAAATTTTAACTGGGAAGTTCAGACCTTTCCTTATTTTAGCTGTCAAATAACAAAATAAACTTTTTTTTTTTTTTTTTTTTTTTTTTTTTTAAGTAAGTGGTTTGATGTTTTGTTTCTTTGCTTTTTAGTTTTGCCAGACTACTGACCAAACAAGGATCTGAATTTTTATAGCACAGCTCTGATTTCTTTGGCCATCATCATCACTTATCCTACATTAGATCTAATCAGAAAATGGGTCTTCACTTCAATTAAAATTCCAATGGCTTGATATTTCTTTTAGACACCAGAAATAACTAAAAATGAAAATGCTATATAACCTCATGAAAATAAAAAGTTTTAAAATATTTTGACTCAAGTAGTGCCAAAATGAGAAAGCCAAAAGTTTTCTATAGAAATAAAGGCAGACATTGAGCAATTCAAAAGTAGCAGAGTACAGAGAAAGTATGTTTGAAAAAGTGCATTTCTTGCTTGCTTTCTCCACTTAAATCAGAGGAGCACAAATGTTAAGTTAATGATGCATAATGTAGACCTAGGTCCACTAAGATGCAGCTCAGAACATTTGTAAGTGGATAATAACAGCAGCAAAACAGCTTGCGATTGCTTAAGTGTTCGAATCTTTGACAGAATAAATCAATTCTGCAGTGAATACTTTGGTATTAGAAAGTCCTGCCTTTGGCACACTAGGTCATTTTAAATGGTGTGTTTTCAAATGTGTACCTAAATGACCTTATGCTAAGTTGTTCTTCTAGTGCATTACAAGAAAATAAAAGGGAATGAAGGGAAATGAGCACATCACAGTCACGTGCTGAAGGAACTTGAGGGTGAAGCCCTATGTCTATTCCCAGTGCAGGTCCCCAGCCTACACTGTGTTGCAGTGGAGACCCCTGTGGGTGCACACACACGTACATATATATATATATATAAAGTTGTCTCAGCCTTCAAGAAATTTACAGCGTGTGTAACAGTGACATTCAGTGTCCTGGACAAACCACCAGAATTCGAGATGAATCACCAGATGTAGAGAAAACGACCTTCCCGTCAGGACATTCTAATTTCATGGTAATGAGATTAGAGTAATGCTAGCAACAGGTTTCTAAGAGGACAGGAGGAATGGAGTTTCACTTCCAACAGCCAGTGCCAGCTACTTTTTTGAGTCTGAACACCTGAAGATTTCCCAGTGGAATGTAAGAGATGCAGGCATGAGGACTGGCATCACCCTGGCGGCTGGTTACCTGTCCCCATCTCCGGGGGAGCTGCTGGGGGCAGCAGAGCAAGGAGAGCCGGTGCTGCCAGGTGTGTGCTCGCCACCAAGCCACAAGCAGCAATTTCCGACAGATTGCATCTCACGAGGACACGTGCAGGGAAGCAGTTGCTGTTTCATCTTTGTTAACAGGAGCTCTGCTTCTGATATCATGCCTGCGCATCTCTACACCTTTTATGTTTCTGAAGGAAGTACTCTTGATTTATCATCCTCCAGATCAAATCCTGGCTGTGTGGGTTGGTGACCTTACACAGCAGAAATGAAGAGGAAGAAGATGCAGCAGCCTGCCTGCAGGTTTGTGCCCTAAACCAGCTGTATGCCAAGCTCAGTCCCAGTGGCAGGGCACATTGCAGAAGCACTAAAGCAAAAGACTCTGCAAATGACGTTGCCTGGAGAGGAAGGGAAGAAGAAAAGAAGGGATTTCTGCCTGTGCTACTTCTGACCCTTTTGCTCCTGCTCTCCCCCTGCCCTGCACAGCAGCAGGCTGAGCTGCAGTAGGTGTCTCCATGGATGTCAGCAGCACCCCGAAACTTCTGTCCTCATTTTCACATTGCGTTTCACTTTTTACACTGTGCTCTGCACCATAGGGGACCAAGAAGGGGACAATGCCAGGCACAAATCCGGGAGAAATCTGAAGACAGAAATCTTCAGATGCTCTCTGGAGGCAGAAACTCTAGAAGGCAGAGAAAGATGCTGCAATTTAGTAAAGACGCTTCACCCCACAAAGCTATTGTGCTGGGTACACAGAAGGAAGGAGGAGGAGACAGGGAAGATAAGGGCACATCCACTCTGTATTTTGCTGCTCTGCTAGAATCTGCAAATGTCACACTCTCCCATCGTCTATCTGTGGGGCTGCAATCCATCTCAGGATAAGCTAGGAAGAGTTACACTATTGGCTATTTCATATGCAGTGTGTCATCTGGCAGGCTGTATATATCACAGGGAAAGCAGGGACCACTCAGTCTCTGAGCAAAGCTGCTTCCAGTGAATAGCTCACAGATACTCTGAGGATGGAAATAAATGGAAAAGGCTTCCCTTGCTTTTTTAGCTCTGACAAGCTCTGAAAACTGCTGGGAAAAAGACCTGATTGGTGAAGGACTATGTGGAAAAGCATTATAGCAGTTTTCCAAGGAGAAGTTGTGGGAGAGGAGCAGAACAGTGTCCAGAGGAAAATATTCACTAGGATTTCTTCCTAGGTGCAGAAAGAAAGTGTTTGGGGATCTTTGATATTTCAGCATCTGCACCAGCTCCTGTGTCAGGACATATGGGACTGGAAAAGAAGAACAGCAGCTGGAGCATCCCTGGAGTTAAGCTGACGTGTTATCAGCACGGGAAAAAGGACCCATTTATCAGCTCTTCTATGTAGTTTGCAACTATGGGGCATATTTTTAAAATGCAAGGGTGTGTGTTCACCCCTGCAACCGCTGACTTTAGCACCTGAGCTCCCCAGAAGGAGGGAGGGCAGAGAAACGTGCAGCCTGCCCCATTCTCTCCAGGGTGCCAGGGACACAGGCAGCACTGGAGCTTTGCTTCCCAAGCCATGAGCAGACACACGTGGTTCCCTTTGCAGTATATCTCCAAGCCCTTCTGGAGAGCAGAGAATCACACCACCAGCTTCTTCTCCACACTGTACGGCTTCCCAAACCAATCCTTCTTTCACAGTGATCTGGACCTGGAGGACCTGGGGGACTTTGGCAGTGGGACCAGATATGAGGGCGAGTCCCAGAGCCGGACGGTGAAGGCTCTGCTGATAGTAGCCTACTCAGTGATCATCTGCATCTCCCTCTTTGGAAATACGCTGGTGTGCCACGTGGTTATCAAGAACAAAAGGATGCACTCAGCCACCAGCCTTTTCATTGTCAACCTGGCTGTTGCCGATGTGATGATCACCATCCTCAACACGCCCTTCACGCTGGTAAGCTCCCAGGGGCTGGGTGCAGGGCTCTGTGGAGGATGTGGGGCAGGCAGGGAGCTGTCCTCACACACACACCACGCTGAGCTCTGGCTCACTGCTGCTTGGAGGTTGGCTGTGAGGCAGGGACGGGTGCGCACATCCAAATTCGGGGGCATGCATCCAGCCCCCACGGGGTTTGCTGGTGCCTGTGTTTGCCCGTCAGGGCCATGTGCATGTGTACTGCCTCAAAAAGTAGCAGGCTCATACTCAGACTTTCTTTTCAGCTCTTTCCCTGCTCCTTTTGTATCCTGCACAAGCTGCAGCTGTGCCCCCTCTACCCCCCACAGCCCCTCACACAGAGACACGGACTGGGGCGTTCATACTCCCACCTCCCAAAACCTGCTGGGGGGCATCCCTCCTCTCTTACTTTCTTCCTCGCTTTCAGGACGATGTCAAGATGGGTCTGTTCTGCTGGTCTTTTGATGGGGAAGGGAGCAGGGACATGTTTGACACTAGAAAGCACATTAGCTGTCAATTTACTATGGAAACAATGCAAGCAGGGTCACTCCTTGTGAAGACGATTGCAGGAGAAAGTTTGAGATCCTCACTGAGCCATGCCAGCTTGGCGTGGCTGGGGTGCTGTAACTGCTACTAGGAGCTGGTTGTCCCTTGTTTACTTTTGGTCATTAAATAATTCTAACTATAGAAAGAAAAATAAAGAGTGAAGTGGGAAGAATAAACTGCTGCACTTCTTGCCCAACTGCCGGTCTATAAACAATGTGTAAGTAGGACTGTCTGTATGGCTGAATTTTACAAAATCCTCTGGTTCAAAAGCATCCCAAATGCTCCTGCTTTCATCCTTGCCCATAGCTGTCCATGGTGCTCTTCTGCCTTCCAGAAGCATTTACTACATTGTCAGTTTGAATTTACCTTTCCTTACACTGATCCTATTCCTTTGGTGGTGTTTCACTGACTTACTCTGGTCAGATTTGCATCTGTTCATCTTTAGGGAAAGGATAGTGCCCTCCTGAGTGTTTGCACAATAGTTAATTATTACAAACTAATAATTAAATTATTGTAACCCCTCTTAGATTAGAGCTTTACATCAACTTCAAAGAAAGAGAAAATGCTACAGTTTCATTGACAGACTCATTACTACTAGAACTGTCTCTACGGGAATTTAATTAGGATTAAAATGGTAGATTAATTGAGAACATTAGCTAGTCTTGACTAATTTTCTGTGTGGACTTATGTTCTGTAGTAAATGTGCCTTGTTCAAATTAGCTTAATCTGCTTCCAAAATGAGTTATATTAAACATTGCACAGTAAGGAATAACTGTGTGCAGGGAGTAAAACCACAGGTTATTTGGGATAATTGGGATAATGTAGGAAAGCCGCAAGAAGCAACAACTTCCTGGGATTTTCTAAGAAATGCCACCGTGCCCTTTCCACCGCGGTCTCAGGGCAGGCTCTAAACTCTCTCTGACTACAGTCTCCCCAAGGGCAGTGGGATTTCATGCCTGGGGGGAAAATTTGTACACTAGAGGTCAGATCAAGGAAGGCAACCCAGCTTCTAAAGTGTTAGTTGCTTTTTCATCTGGAGGGGAAAATTTTCCTCTCCGTTTGTGTAAGCTAGATGACACCACTGATATTGCTGTCGGTGTATCACAAACAATGCGACATGAGAGCCATGCTCAGAGATCAGCATGAGAGCCAGACATTGCTGTCCCACTCCGTATCCTGCTGCTGAGAGGGTATCCTGTATGCTGGTCCGTAACCTGTATGACCACAGGGCAGCTACATGGGGATGCTCCTGACTCAAGGTGCTAGCTCTCTATTTCAGTGCCCTCAAAGAGTTTTTCTTTCATGAATTTATCTCACAGAGTTTTGAACCCATGCAACTTTTGGCATTCACAAATGCGAACATTTTAACAATGACAAAAATGCAGCTGTCTTTAAGGAGACAAGCGAATGTTTTTGCGTGCAGACACTCATCGAGAAATCAATAGAAGATTTCTTTGTGTTTTCCAGAATAGCCACGTTATGTGTACACATGCACACACAAACAGACATACACAGAGCAGTACTCCAGTGGATTTGTTTGCTCAATATAATAAATCTCACCTCTTTTTCAGAGACTTTTGCACAGTCATTATTTCCCCCCAAACCTGAGTATAATAATACATCTACAAAGGATAAGAAAACTGTATCACAATATTTCTTCCTTAAAATATTCCCAGGAAGACTATTTGTGACTCTTCAGGTAATGCACAATTTTAATCTTTTTTTTTTTTTTTTTTTTTTTTTTTTTTTCCTCTGTTCTTCAGGTGCGGTTTGTAAGCAGTACCTGGGTTTTTGGAAAGCTGATGTGTCACGTAAGCCGATTTGTTCAGTACTGCTCCGTTCATGTGTCTGTCTTGACTCTTGCTGCCATTGCTCTGGATCGGCATCAGGTATGCAATATACATCACACCTGTATTTGCTAGAAAATAGTGAACCAAATGTATAGCTTTTTTCCCCTTCAAGTCCCAAGGACTGGAAACCTGTGCTGTCTTGGGAATTAAGGAATGAAGGGCAGAGATTCTAGCTTTTATGCTGGTGGATGTACAAACTGCTTTTGTTCAGTGATGGTGATCAAACACTGCCCAGACAGGTTGTGGAGTCTTCATCCAAAACTCATCCAGAAATGGTCTGGCGCAGCGTACTCCAGGTGGCCCTGCCTTCTGCAGGGTTAGACCAGGTGGTCTCCAAAGGTCCCTTCCTGCCTCAGTGACTGTGTCCTGAAGCGTGGCGTGAATATATTCAAACATCAGCAAGCCCAAACATTATCTCAGCATTTATATATGAAGACTTTTACAACTGTTAGGCTTGTCCCATTATTTTGGGATGCCTGGGACTGGCAGTGGAGAGAACTGTGCTAGTACATTCAGCTTAAGACGAGAAATTCTCTGCGCTGTCCCTCTCCCCAGCAAAACGATACTTCTTGGCAAATACCAACCATAAAAACTGCATAGGCCAACCAATGAGCGCAAACAGGGTTTTCCTTGAAGGATAATGAAATTTGTCATTTTTGCTAAGGCTGACAGATGCTGTGCCCTGGGACAGCAGGCTCTGCAAGGTACACTCTTTGGGCTTACTGTGTATTTTGCTTGCAGTGCTGGAGCCTGCAGTAATGGTTGTTACTGAAAAGCACATGGTAAGTGACACAGCTAGATGAAGGTGAAAACAGTAACTGATTCCCCTCCGATTGTCTGGGATGTGCTCCATCTAGTGCCAGAAAATCACAGTGACTGCCAGAGTACAGACCATCGGCTTCTGTCTTTTATACCACAAAAAGTTTGTTAGCCTGTCCCTTCCACAAATAACCTTGCAACTCCTGAAAGCACAGTATTCCAATAGCGAGGCATTTTAACTGGCAGATTCTGGGTTGATGGCAAAGCATGGCGATGCATTAAGAAATGCTGGTTTAACTACGAGCAAAAAATAATTGCTGTTAAACGCAGTGGAGTAAGCTCCTCAGAACTAGAATTAGCTGGCCTGGCCCAAGGAGATATAAATAGAAGTAAGGAGATGTCACTGAGCAAAGAGAAAGCAACACTTGACTCTAAAAATATTGTTAGTCCTGGGAGGTATCAGAGCAGACAGATGCTCCAGGGGAGTTGTAGAAGCTCAATTAAATAAATATTTATAATGAGACAAGAAAAAGATGCAGAAAAAAATGCCAAAAAATTCATCAGCCAAGAAATCGCGTGGATGACATGATAGGTCTATTTTTAATTATTATTATTATTATTTTAATTGTGTAATATAATAATCTGTGGGCCATGTAGCTCAATGGACATATAACTTTCATGATCTCTGAATTCAAGCTGATGGTGACACTGAACGTGATTTTCTGCTCAGGGCACAGGGCCAGCAGCAGCATTTAATGCTCACATAGCTCTTTACATTTTCCAGCCCTTATACTTTCAGAAGTCCCTTAAGATGACACTCTCCTGCCCACCTTATAAGACTGGAAGGATGCAGAGCTGCTGCAGCATCTCAAACTGCAATGTGAGGCTGAAAGAGCTCATTTGCAGCTCATTTTTATCAGCTGGGGACATTTTAAATCCTCTGGATTGGTTGTTCTCTGCAGGTTATCATGCACCCTCTCAAGCCGCGCATGTCCATGGTGAAAGGAGGGATTTGCATCATTATCATATGGGTTTTGGCCAGCTGCTTCTCATTGCCTCATGCCATTTATCAGACCTTGACAAGATTTTATATCGGGTAAGACTTTTACACAGTGCTTTTTTATTTGACATAGTTCTACCAAAGTCCCACAGATTCTAATGCATGCATTTCTCCGTCTGTGTTACTAAAATAGAAAGTATGGTGAAGCAGAGAAATCTTCCTTATATTTCACTAGGCAGTGAGTTTCCCTCAAAAGAATAATGAAAATCAATTAGATTGCTTTCAGGCTTGTTGTTAGTTGATTTCGTCTCAGAGATTCAGTGCTGTCATTCGAAGCAGGCACAGGAGAGAGGTGAACAATTGTTAATATGGATGATTATTTCTTTTCTGGGAATGTGTTTAAAATACCTTCCCTGGAGCCAAAGGTCAGACTTAATGTGAAGTTCTCAAATGAGAGAGGCCCTCGCCTGTGTTACTGAACGAGTTCTGCTCTCTGTGCCTTTACTGAAACCTACAAGAACACTTAAGATGCTTGTCCTCCAGGTGTTGCATGCATTTGGCAGAGGGATTAATGGTTCCTTATCTCTTTGATCTTCAGGAACAGAACAATACGAATGGTCTGCCTACCCAGCTTCCCTCCTCCTGCTGACCTTTTCTGGAAGTATTTGGACTTGACTACTTTTGTTCTCTTGTATGTCCTGCCCTTGCTTGTGATCTCCATCACATACACCATGGTAGCTAAGAAGCTTTGGCTGAGGAATGCCATTGGGGACATCACGATGGAGCAATACTATGCACATCAGAGGAAAAAGAAGATGACACTGAAGATGCTGATGGTGGTCGTGATTGTGTTTGCTGTGTGCTGGTTCCCTCTGAACTGCTATGTGGTGTTGATCTCCTGTAGGGCTATCCACAGCAGCAATGCTCTGTACTTTGCTTTTCACTGGTTTGCCATGAGCAGCACCTGCTACAATCCCTTCATTTACTGTTGGCTGAATGAGAGCTTCAGATCTGAGTTGAAGTCTTTGCTGTGCGTGTGCCGGCGAAGGAGTGCAGCCCAGAGCCATGCTCTGCAGTCCATCTCCCCTCCGTTCAGGCATGCCTGGGTTGAGAACTGCCATTACAAGAGAGGCAGCGCCTGCCAGAAAACAAGAGCAACCTCCCAGAGGAACTCTGCAAAGACAGACATATCCAGTGTCCAGCCAATCATGGCAGAGAACTAAACCCTTGATCTGATGGCCAGGCAGCATTCTGTTATAATTGCAAAGTCACAGGGAAAAAATGTATTGGAAAGGGCTGCTGGAGATCATCTAGTCCAACCTTCCTCCCAAAACAAGCTAACTTCAAAGTTCAGTTGGGTTGACTGGGACCTTGTCCAGTCAGGTTTTCTGGTGATTAACTGCTCATATGTGGGTTCCAGAATGAAGTGTGTAGTGTGAACTTTTCATCTAAACAGTCAGCAAAAATTAAGAAAATTCTTCAGTAGCACACCAAATCTTTCATAGCCTGAGCAAATGAAGAGAACCTATAGACATGAACAATGCATACTGTTTTAAAATAGGTGGTTTTTATACATATAGAAACACTGCATCGATTCCACCCTTTTGTTTATTTGTAATTTATTTAAGATTAATAGTATCTGTAGCCATTCGCAAATTTCCACCCACAACATCTTAGCTGTTTACTCTGCTGTTATACAAATTACTCAGCTCTGCTCATCTGATTCATTGTGACCCAGAAGTGTTTATGCCAGTACCATGTGCAGATGTGCTTCCTGGTGAAGGAAGAAACATCTCAAAAATCACGAGAACACAACTTAGAAACAGGACAGCAAAAAAGTTACTCCATTCTTCTTTCAATTGTTTCTTTTGTTCTGTAAAAATTACTCCTAGTCACCACAAAACATTGTTTAAACTGCAGTGTCTGGTCAAGAAAGAAATTATGGAAGTGAGCTTATTATCAAGCACTAGCCAGCTGAGGAACAAAGCCTTTCTTAGAACACATGCCACATACCATTTTGTTGAGAACTGATCCAATGCCCAAACACCACCTGCAAGCCAAATAAATGATTTCAGAGTAATTTTGCATTTTTGCACTTTCTACTACATTTCTTTTGTGATGTCTTTCTATTATCTGCATAGGCGATACTAAATTGGAAGTCAAATGTTGATGGGGAAATCATTTTATGGACTGTGTGCCAGTGATCAGTGCAGGCACCAGCCTGAGCCTCATAGAGAGACTGTCGTTCCCAGTGGTGCCAGCAAGTTAAACTGGTGACTCCAGGGCAGCTCCGCAAGCTGGAACATGACAGCTTGTTGGGTATGCTCCGAGGACTGGTGATACCAGAGGCTATCACCCCGGCCTCATATTCCAAATCAGGGGTGGTGACTTAACTGTCCTGTCACTTACCAGCTGGGAACTGCCCTGTGACCAGTTTGTGCTGGGAACACTGGCTAACTGTAGGCAAGCAAACTGGGGGGGAGAGGGGGGTGGCTCCATGTGTGAGAGGGTGGCTTGCAAACTCACGTATGGGCTGTAAGGTCCATGCAGAAAGATGGCTTTCTTGAGCTATCCATGAAAACCTGGCTAAAAATAAAAGCAGTATGCAAGCACACAGAGGTGGTAAAGTCTGAACAGCGGTGACAGCATGGACATGGAGACCAAGGAGGTGTTGGCCACTAAGAACCTGTCCTAGGTGTTGGCCACAAGGAAAGTGTGAGTCTGAGTGAAAAACAATATACTTTTGGAAATCAAGATGCTTTGATAGGCACACAGCCTGTTAACGTGTAGCCTGATACTGTATTTGCATCTAATGAGGAAACTGTGAAGCTGAGGGAGGGGTAATTGTAAGGCAAATCTTGTAAGATTTGTGAGGGGAGAGGCTAGCAGTGAACCAGACAAGGAGCAGAGATGACACTTCACTTGGGATACTGCAAAACACCCTGGCATATCCAATTCTAGTGCTTTAAGTAAATGCTCGCCTCTTACAAATGGCAATACCTTGTAAGTGTCATGTCTGTGGGAATTACTTGCAGAAGGGTGTGCTTAGGGAAGGAAATTGAATTTTAAAAATGTCTTCAGAGAATGAGCACCCAGGACTCAGATATCTTCTCTAATTCACTCACAAGAAATGTTTTTGACAGACTTTTTCATGCAGGCTTTATCATCTGAGTGCTTATTTTACTTACATTAATAAACAATTGTAAGTGGAGCTCTGAATGGAGCTGGCACAGTGGAGGCACACATCTGAGTCTTTCATTTTATGTTACAGCTAAGAAGCATAAACCTGATATTATGACTAAGATCTCTGGAAAAGCTGGAATTCAAACCAATGCAAATGGCATTTCTATAAAGTGACTGTCTGCAGTGTCTCTTTAAACAAGATGACTGTTGCTAAAAGCAAAAAAAAACATAAAGCAACTGAACACAACATTGTTAAGGTGAGCAGTAAATACAGTAATTCACTGAGTACAGTGACCTGACCCTGTGAGCTATGTACCACCCAACAGCAAAGCCAAGATATTTTTTTCCAGCTGTTGCTGCTAGGAGGTGGTTGAGGCAGCACCAAAGCCAGTCCTTTCTGTTTGGCCCCAATGCAAAGGCCTGTTAGAAAGGGTCGATGCGACACAAACTCCCCAGGAGACAGGGGCCAGCACTGCCCGCTCTGAACCCCCATCCCAAGCCATGCAGCATGAGAGGGGCTGGGCACGAACATGCTCAGGCACCTTGCCCCAGTGGCTGCAGCCCAGCGCCTGCAGCCCAGAGCCTGCTCCTGCGGCCAGAGCTGGTGGGAGAGCCAGGACCCTGCTGCATGGCCTGCCCTGTGCTGCTGCTGCACGGGAGGAGGCGAGCAGCTTTGTTTTGCACTGAGAGGAGCAGCTGACAGCCAGGAGCTGTGGGCCTGGGTGGTGGCTCAGAGTTTCATAGCACCTGGCAGGGCTTTAATTGCGCTTGATGGAGTGAAATACTTTCTGAAACCAGAGCAAGATCTCTATAAACAGTGTTCTGGGAAAATTACTTATTTTTCTCCTTGGAAATAAAAGACACTCTTATGAAAGCTTGGTGAAGAACAATATTACCATGCGGCACAGAAGAAATACCCATCTTTCTCAGTAACATACGCAAAGCATGTCTGGCACTAAGCAACTTCTCTGAAGATGGAACTATCCTTTTTGTGTGCTAATAGTCTGTGCCATACCACATTATGCTATAGAAGTGACCTTATTTCTTTTCTATATAATACTTGAAAAAAATCAGAAGTCTGAGTTTCTTCGCATGGTTGTATTTTACTCCTTTAGCAAAAGCAGAAAGCAACAAAAAGCTGCTTCTTTTCCTTCCTACACGACCTGATTTGAAGTCTTGAAATGGAAGAGCCCTCACTAACTTCAGGCAGGTCTGCATCGAGCCCTGGGCACAAAGGACAATTCATTTCTCTGAGACTTGCCCCCAGCCGCAGAGGGAGAGGCCAAAGAGGTGTCCTCACCTTCTGGTACAGGATGTGAGTAATGCCAGGGGCGAGCAGGGTTAGTCACATCCGGAGCTGTTAGACCTGGGCCATTAATTGGGTTCAGTTTACAGCACCATTACAGCGCAAAGCACTGTGGTTCTCCCGTCATAAAGACCAAATGCCTTTATTTAGAGAAACAGCGTAGTAGAAACAGAGAGCTACATGTAATCAAGGGAAATGGTGAAATACATCCATCCACTGAGGATGATTCTAACTGTGAAAAGAAGAAATGTGAAGTTTCGCTTGTAAGGCTGTCAGATTTGTCTTCTCCTGAAGGAAGAGAAAATGCTCCCAGTCACATTGCTATAAAGTTGTCAGACTGGTAACCTGAATTTAGACAGATTGGGATTATTGCTATTACTAAATATTCCAGTGCTAATTGTGCAGGATGGAAGTTCACTAGTCGAGTAATCATTAGCTAACTGTATAACTATTAAGCTGGTAAAACTAATAGCAACTCTTTATTTCTACTGAGGACTTTGTTCATTTTTAAATTTTTGTCACTGATTCAGACAAGAATTGCTCCTTGTTGATTATTTTATTTTCTTTACAAGAAAGGTATACCTGTCACAACGCCATTATTTGTGCAGACGTTGTTGTCTGTGAAGATGTAAAAAAGCAAACCCAGTATTTTACATGACAAAAAGAGAATCCATTCTTTTTTTTCCTAGAACAAATTTCTTCAGCTTTATTGAGTGGAAAATCCTCATCTGCAGTACCTGTGCTCACCCTTGAACTTTCCCTAATTCGTTTTCATTTTTAATATTCTTCTGACAAGAAGTGGACAAGAGTAAATGGGTTTTCTATTGACATTCAACTCACAGAAATCTGGTGCGAAGCTGTCACATTGATTGCTTAAAATCTGACAGGCTGTTTATTGACATGATGCTGTTCTTGGTTATGCCACCACAAACAAAGATGTAAAAGCATGTCCTCAAAAATGGGGACAGAGCAAGGAGAGGCAGGATGGGGACCAGGAGGGGACTGATGTGTTGGGAACTCACAAAAGCTCTGAGGACCTGGAGGTGACGCACACCACAGCTGCAGTACGTGTCACTTCTCACCCACTGCAGCTCCAAAGGCCTGCAAGACTGAAGTCTATTTTTCAGCCTGAATGTGTCACACTGAGGTCCAGACCTCATTGAAGGTCTTGTAATTCTTTGTAAGGTTGGCATTACCAACTCCGTAACTATTTTACTTCTATAAACGCATTCTGCAGTTTCAGATGACACCTCTGTCCATTTGCTAAAGTTCAGAGGTTTATTCCCCTAGTGGTTTACTTTGCTTTATTCCAGAACATTTTGATGAGGCATAGAACAGACTTTTCAAGCAATAAAAACTGACTGTGTGGTGTGGGTCCCTACCAATTCAAAAGTTGCTGAATGATCTCTAGCTGGAAGTAACTTTGTACGTTTTGCTGATTCAAAACTCACATTGCTCCTAATTTCCCAAGGAAAGCATTACATTAAATAAGCACGAAAATAAAGCTGGTTTTATCCACATAAAATCTTCCATGAAACCAGAGCTGAGATACTAAGAATAAGAGAGTGGTTCTGAATCAGAGCCACCAAGAAGCACAACAGCCAGCAGAATGACAAGTTTCAGAATGTTCCCAGCAATACTCATGTGCATTTAGTGTTTGAGCCTTGGAACAAAGGAAATTGCATAATATCAGGTCAGTATCATTTTAAGTGTTTAAACTGGTCTGCAGCGATAGGAAGGATTTTTTTCTCCCCTTCTGAAAAGCATTTAAAGAAGCAACTTTCTCACCCTTTCACTGAAACCAGAGTGAGATGTGAGCTTTCTCCCACTGTGCAAGGAACTGGTACTTGCTTTTCTTCCTCCCACCCCCATTTTTTCGGTGGTGGTTATTGGAAATAACCCACTCAGAGCTAGCTGGGAACAGGAAGGCCATATCTTTAGTATCTCCTGGCGGAGGTTTCCAAAGAGGAATGATCTCAGCTCAGCTCTGCTGTGTAACTTGTCCTACTGACCTTTACCCCAATGTACATTGGAACTGATTCCTCCACTATTACCTTTTAATGCAAAATCCAAAAGACACTTACGGTCCTGAGGCTCAAAATCTAATACAGAGTATAGCAACAGTCAAAATCCTTAGTGCACCACTGTGCACAAGACCTAAATGTTGTTTCTTGTTACTGCTGGATGTTGTTAATAAAGCGCTTGCTGCCTCCCTCAGCCAAGAAACCACTTCTGCTGGTGCCTTGATGGAGAGCCTGTGACACTTCTCACAGCCTGGCAGGGATCCTGAGCAGACTGAAGTTTTCTGACAAGGCCATGCTCAGGACTGAGCCCTTCCTTTGGTACCTGTGAAATGGCCATTTTCTTGTATCAACATCTCAAACGTCTCTTAATAAAGCAGCTCAGAGAGCGTGGCCTATGCAGGCAGCATGGCTTTGCCTGACTTTCTCGTTCAGTAAATTTGAGTGGGTGGTTGCTGCCTCCTGATGGGTTCTTCCCAGCCTGTCTGCTATGGGAGGGAGCATCTCAGACTGAAGCCTCTATCTCAGCCTACAGGTTGTCAGAAGTCTTCCCACTGATACAGGGTTTTGTGACCTGAAACTAGCGTGCCTGACGATACATGTAAGCAATGCAGCCTGTTCCACCCTAAATCTCTAAAATAAGGTGTCTCAACTATCTTCCTGCCGTAGTCAGTGGAGACAGGCACCTCCTGCAAATCGCCTGTCCTACATGTGGAACAGAAGGAGCAGCTTCTTGGGGCAGCTGTCATCTCAGACACTGCACCCAGATCCTGCATGATTAATGCCAGGCACACAGCTCCCACCTGGAGGAACTACAGACAAATTTAGGAAGGAAACATCCTTAAAATCTTACTGCTCAAGCTCATTCTTCTCTTCACAGACTCTGACAGTGAAAAAAAGATGTCTGTCTTGCTAGGTTGAAGATTAAAAGTGATTTGAACTTGGTCTCCCCGCTACCTTCAGTGTCATGTCACGTTGGGCTCAGAGCAAAGGCTGCGTGTGACTCATTCCCCGATGCGGCTCCGGCCCGCTTTCCCCTGAACCTGCCTTGGCCCCTCGCAGTGAAGGGCAAAAGGCTCCTTCCCTGTTTTACTTCTCTTGGAGCCCCCATGAGACTCTAGCACAGTAACCAAGCTTCCCTTTGTGCTCTCCTCATGCAGTCACTCTGCAGCCCTTGTGCTTCACTCTTGTGGGTAGCTCTAACCTCTGCTGTACCCCCCTCGCTCAGTGGTCCCATGCCTTACTGGTATTCAGGACACCCAGGTCTGGTTTTGGATCCATCAAGTTCTCTCTCCTTGCTTAGTCTGTCACCTACAACTTGTTATTTTAAATAATCACTTTTCAGTTCAGCTTCTCCAAGGTTAAGCTTTTTTTTTTTTGCCCCTACTCACTTCTGGTATTCCCACGGCCTCTGGTTTCTCCTCTCACTCCTCACCCTCTGTGCTAAATAGCCCCATCCTTTCCAACTGCACCCTCTCTCTGCATTGGATTCCCACCTCTTGCTTCACAGAATCAAGGCCTCAATCTATAAGCCCCAGAGCTCAGCCAGCCTGTTAACAAAAGAATATTAATCTTCCCTCCCCATTTTCCTGTTTGTTTGTTTGTTTTTTCCTTGAGACTCCTCCAGTCCTCTGCTTCCTTTGGTAGGAGTGGCCCCTCAGCTTGCCTTCATACTCTGCCCTTCTTGAAGAGTGGATTCTTTAGAGTAGAAAGGTTGTGTACAAATGGCATGTATATTCATGAGCCACCAAGTATGAGAGATGAAAAAGACACCTTCCTCCACTAGCAATGTCCCTTGGGTCTATTAAATCATCACCTGACAGCTGGCTCTATAATGTCCTTAGGCAAAGGAGGGTATTGTGTGGAGACCAAATTGGCAGAGCTTTCCTGACAAACCCTTTTCCTCACAAAATGATAATTTATGAAAAATGAAAGCTATTCAGTCAGAAATTAAATCTTCCATCTACTTCATGTTCTTTAGACTCTTTGTCTTCCTGTCTGTGGAAAAGGAGTGTGTTAGAAGCGGTAAGGCAACGGCCGCAGTTTTCCAGTGATGCTTTCCCAATAAAATAAAAACACTTTTGTTCCTCCCTGCAAGGAGCCACGCATAGTTTGGGATGAGTGCAAAGACAGGTTTGTAAGCACAGAGAACGGCTTCTTCATGGGAGGCTGGGCTCAGGCAGGGACCCCGGTCACACCGGGGAGCTCTGGGCTGATGACCTTGGCTCTCCGCACCGGCTTGCCCAGCTATGAAGTGTCACGTTATCTACCTTGCTGGTGTGGTCTGCTGAAGGACCCATTGAAGGGCCATGTAAACAAGAGACATGTTTTTTCTCACGGCTTTTTGTGAGAGGAAGCAGCTTTCTTTTTGCGTTATCCCCAGTTCTACTGCAGACTAGTGTCCATGTTACATTTTAACTTTTCAATTTGTTCCACATTCTTTATTTGTTTTCAGGGTGGTGAAGAATCGCTTGCACCTCCTGCAATAGCGAATGACTCAACAGGGGAGAGCGCAGGGCTCTCTCGCAGTGCCTGGCTCCGCACACGGGACCCACACAACACTCCGGTGTTGAGTGTTAGAGCAGAGTGGAAATGAGAAAAAGCAAGAATGTTGTAAACAGTGTCAGAGGCAAAGATGTGATAAAAATGTTGTTTCATGAAATCATATTTGTGTTTACTGTACCTGGAATCCAAAAGGGAGGAAAAATGCTAGGAGGTTCAGGTCAAGGTGGCTTTGACAACTCACTGCTTATGTTAAAGGACCAGAAATTTCCATTATTCCTGTAGTTTCCTAATCAGGTTCAAGCCTTCTGCAGTAAATGCCAGTTGCTTTTCCAGAAGCAATGACAATTGGTATTTGGTGTTGGAAGTCTTCACAGTGTGAGTCTGTGTTGGCTGCTGGCAGGACAGGGTGTTTCAGTCCCCACCTGCTCTCTCCACATGGCTGAGGTCTTGGCCACTCTCCTCCTGGCTGTGGTGGGGATTTCACAACGTGTACCTCGCCCATCTTACAGCATCCACAGACCATGATCCATGACTATGGTTTAGGGTGAAAGATGCTTTTCAGACAGAAGAGCAAAGCCTGGAATAACATTTATACCTCAAGCTTTGCTGCAGCCTCTGAAAGTGCTGTGAGGGACAGGGAAGTGGGGGGCCAACAACAACACTTGCTTTCTTCTGCTCTTGCTTGACAGACAGGGAAAGGAAGAACTGCCAGCTGCAGCATTGTGCTAGACCTGGAGGTGTCTACCAATGCATGTGTTGCAAGCACTGCAACAACATGAGGGCTCTGACCCCTGCCTTGCCAGCCGCCCAGCACCAGCAGGGAGAACTTCTGAGTCCCGCAGATGCAGCGCGTGCCACCAGTGCCAGGTCAGCTCCCTGTGGCATGGGATGGCTGGCAAGAAGGAAAGAGGAGGTCAGAAGAGTTTCATCAGATAAAGAATTAACACATCAAGGGAATATAGCCTGCATGGATTCCTACAGTATGTGGGCAGCTTAGAGTTAGCTCTGATCCTACCACAGGATAAAATTAAATTTGGGTCTGCCTGGTCAATTCCAGAGCGCTGTTTTGAAAGCTATGCTGTTGCAAGAGCTGTATTTAAAATACTTTCTTTCATGAGCACATACCATTGGTTGTCAATCCTCGTGTTTTTCAAGAGAGGAAAGAACAGGAAGAAAGAAAATATACACACACAAAAAAACGAGAAAAACAGAGGTGAATAACCTCATCCGGAGTTAGTCACCGATTGCCAGAAATACCATTGCTTTTCCCCACACTCTCCTTGTATTTCCATTTGACTGGGGGCCCCTCTTCTGCTTGCCCCGTGTCCATCCTTCTCTCCGACACCGGCGCCGCACCCGGAGTCCCGCGCGCCGGGACGGGGCCGGGGGGAGCAGCGGGACCCCCCCGCGCTGCCGCCAGGGGGCGCCGCGACACCGCGCTGCCGCCAGGGAGCCCGGGGGAGCCCGGGGGGTGCCCCGCGGTCCGGCCCCGCCGTGCCTCCGCTGCTCGGAGCGGCAGCTCCAGCGGGTCCCAGGAGAAGTGCCAGCTTGCTGGACTAAGCTGAAGCTCCGAAAGCTGTTTACTTGTTCTGAAGGCCACGCAGAGGCAGCACGCTGTAGAATAATCTCTTGTTACAGCTCTTCCTTGTGTGACTCATCAAGTGGGGCTGAAAGTATTAGCTGGAGTCTGGCTGAAATGGCATTTGATGAAGCATTGCTGGCTGAGGTTAGACACGGGTAAAACTGAAACAACATTGCAAGGTCAGGAAAAATCAAAATAAATGTCAAGCATTTGACAGGCATCTTCCACATGGCAGCAGACTGTGGGACCAATAAGTTGTTCAAGTAGTTGACCTGGTGCTACCCTCATCTAGAAGTGGTTCTGTCGCTGCCTTCCGCTGAGGTGTCTGGTGCGAGCGCAGGAATAGACAGCAAGGGGTGTCCTACTCTGGAGATAAGTCTGTCCTCCAAGTCCTGACCTGAGACAGGTAACTTTATTAATTTTCAGTCTGCTTTGGGAATGAAAAGTAGAATGAAGGTTTCATACACACAGACATCTCATTAAAGTGCTGCTTTTTTCAGTAGTTCTCCACTCAGAATTTTTAAAATCATATCAAAATGTGATTAGATTTAAGAAATACCATATGAGCGTGGACACCTACTTTGAGCATTTCAGTCAACTACAACGTGAACAACGGAAACAAATTCTGTAAAGAGGTTATTTGTGGCTGCACATGCATGTCCCTGGAAGTTCACTCTCAATTCAAGAAACCTAAGGTCTTGATATACCAGACAACCATCCTTTTTTGATGGTGTGCCTCAGTTTAAATCACTCATTGCTAATGCTAGTGCTGTAATTCTGGAGCTTTGCCTACTGCCTTGGCACAAGTCTCTGGGGCCTCAGACATAACATATATCTGAGGAGTTCTGTATCTAAGTTAAAAGAACACATTAAAATAAATAAGATAAGGTAACCTGGCCTCGAGTTCCTAATGCAGCCCA
Organism: Oxyura jamaicensis; assembly: GCF_011077185.1. Lineage (NCBI taxonomy): Eukaryota > Metazoa > Chordata > Aves > Anseriformes > Anatidae > Oxyura > Oxyura jamaicensis. The sequence goes on from NC_048896.1 coordinate 408,134, forward strand.
GCTGGATAACTACAATGAGTCCCGAGTTCTCAGAAGTGATAGCGCAGATAGCAAAGGAAGTGAAGCAATTATGTTCAAAACACACTTCACCGATGGCTCTTAACAAGCTAGCCTGGCAGAGGAGACTTTGGCAGAGTCTTTTGTACTCACAACCATAGAAAACAATCAATAGAAAAGCTTAACTTCCTGGACCTACACTGAATACTAAGTTAGCAAAAGAGTACCTCATTATTATACTACTTTTTACAAGGAAACAGTGGGCAGAGGAAATGTGACTCACTGCAAACACTGGGATAAAAAAGGTACTGTACAAATGAACAAATAAGCCACTTGCAAGTAAGCTCCACTGAGTGCCACTATCGCATTCTTGTTGAGTCTCAGGACATTTCAGGATCCACTCCAAAAGGATTCTTCATTATTCATACGGCTAAAAATAGGCCCTGACGGCTAAATCGCAATGGTCAGCCAAAGCACAGAGCAGCCAAATACCACTGACACATTGAATTTAAAACTTTGGACCCCTCCAAAAAAAGGCAAGGTAGGTGACAAATTTGCAGTGAAGTTGAACCAAATGTTTTGTCCTCTGACATAAAAATATATCTCCTTTCCAGCTTCTGACTACTTGCTAGTAATAATATTACATCTAAACATACACGAAACCCACAACTGGGGAAACAGTTGCCCCAGGGAAGTTAAAACAGAGAAATCCAACAGATTTTCCCCCCTTTTATTAATGTCTTCCAGATTCTGATTGCTGCTCTGAAGGCTGTTTAGAACAATGTGCCATTTTTTTTCTCAGTTTCTTCTTATGAGTGGACATGCTGTCTTTTGTCCACTCTTCTCCCAGGTCCTCTACATTAGTCTTAAAATCACAAGACTCCATCCGTATTTTTATATGGAAAGCACAATGCACGCAAGGTTTGTTTCCATCAGTCAGCTGACAGAAAAAAGGATGCTAAGAAGATAACGTTATGCAGAAGGTATCAGAAAGGAGGTATTGGCTTAGTCTTGTGCAAACAATTTTAAAAAGTGATAACTAAAAAAAATATCTGTGGGTGAATAGTAATGTAAAGTGATGTCCCTCCTCATCACAGGAGTGAATGAGAGATTTGGAGTAACTCGGGAAGAGCAGAATGAAGAGAAAGGGCCAGCCTGTGGCTGGATGGGACCACAGGAGAAAAAGGCTGGTGTGCCTTGCTCCAGCTTTTCTCCTAGCACTCTGGTGGCTGAGACGTGCTGTGAAGGGATGGACGAATTAAGGCTCACGCGCTGCAGCACACGGCAGCCTGCAGTAAGACCAGAGCAGCACCCAACGGGCTGGTTGCCTTCAGCAGCTTTCTGAGCAAGCCAGGAGGGTTCCCATGTGTGTGCCACCAGCCTGAGAGGAAAACACAAAAAGTGCTTTGCACTGCTCTGCACTTTCCCGAAAACCTGTTCTACCCCAGGACAAGCAGCAAGGTGCAACTAGCACAGGCTATGGGGGAAAGATTTGAAGCAAGCTCTGCCACCTGTTTGTCCCCACACGTCACGGTGTCGTTAGTCCCTCTGGTAGGGGGGCAGACCGAGGTGCTGGGCAGGACAGACCCAGCCAGGGTGGGGAGCCCGGCTCAGCTCCGCACAGAAGCTGCGCACCTGCCCACCCCCCTGTTTCCCTTACAACATCCATCAAAATCCCATTCCCCCACCCAGTTTCAGTATCTGAAAACTGAAGACATGAACTTCAGTCAAATCTTTTGAATTAATGCCTTGGTAAAGCTTTTCTGAAGGAGTACAGCAGAGATCGAACCCACACCATACTGACACCCACTCATCCTCAATATCGTAAGCAATTTCTTAATATATGCAAAAGTTCTGCAAATGTTTGAAGTGCTGAATACTGCTATTATTTGCCATTATCTCTTCTTTCTCCTCTTTTGCCGACCTGGAGATCCTGCTGTCTCTAGCAACAAGAGTCTGATTCTCCCACATTTACTGACAGGCAGTAAGGAGCATCTCAACACAAAACAGCCCTGGATGGAGAATAAGGCACGGCTCGGTGTGAGTGGAAAGGTGGCAGAACCAGACCATACATAAATTACTATGAACCATGAATTTTTTCCACAGATTTTGGGAAAGGACTAAAAAACTGGTCACAAATGCAATGGCTACATTAATGCCTCCACCACAAAACCCCACTTTATATGCCCCCAGGCTGTTTTTTGACTATCCAGCTGTGGGGTCATGTCTTGCCACTAGAAAAGGAAAAGGAAAAGGAAAAGGAAAAGGAAAGGAAAGGAAAGGAAAGGAAAGGAAAGGAAAGGAAAGGAA
>NC_048896.1:410450-499882 GCF_011077185.1 Oxyura jamaicensis
AGGAAAGGAAAGGAAAGGAAAGGAAAGGAAAGGAAAGGAAAGGAAAGAAAAACAACTCAGGAGCATTATGAAGAATACTGAGAGGTTGTCATCATCTCGAGTTGAAATGACACTCCTGACAGTTGCTTTAACACACACTGCCAGCTACTGCTTTCAAGAGTCATATAATTTACAATGTTTGTACTTACTCAGGAATAGGGGGAGGAAGGAAGGTCATCAACAAGTTAAAAGTCGATAAATTCAGAAAAATACCAGCCAAACAAGATTACTCACAGTCACTTACCCAGGCTGCAATCTTTGTTCAGAGAGATGCTTCAGGGCTCAGAGGTTAAAGCCAGAGCTTTACAGGAAGGAACAACTTTGCCCAAGTCCCAGAATTGTTCCTCTTCTCTCACCTCCAATGTCCTTCAGAGCTAAAGTGGACTTCTAGTGAGGGGCCTTGTGCATTTAGGTCACAAAATGCTGGCAGAAGGGTGAGGTTATGGATGCTGTGAAATAACATGAGAAAAGGAATCAAATCTTATTGACGATCTTATGGGCCTTTTCCTACCTACCTGATCCTATGATGACAGCTGTCAGCTGTGACTGTGGCAACCCTCCTCAGGTGGGCCTGTATGCTTCCCCCACACCACCTGCACCTTACCACTGCCCAATCAGCCAGGGCTTATCTCCCTGATCCCACACCCTGCAGCTCCTTTGGCTCTTGTTCCTCAGTGTGCTGTCCTGCTGCTTCTGCTCCCAGCAGGTAGTGAAGCCCCCTGTGCCCGGCCCTGCTAGAGAAGGGTGAGCTTGTTCCCCCAGTGTGGTTTATTATGACTCTTTTGTTTGTGCCTTTCCTCCAGTTTCCTGAGTTGGTCTCCTACCCTGCAGGAGAACAGACAATGATGAGTTTGCCTTTGAAAACTGAAAAGAGCAGATGTTAAACCAGATTCCTCTCGGTGTTGTTGTGAGAGGTACCAGAAGGAATTCTGGGGAAGCATAGATCTAGAAAAAGCTGGGCACTGTGAATTGCCACCCTGGGCACAGCTGGGTAGCAGAAATTCAAGGACTGTTTGCTTTGCCCTGAGCCTCCAAGAGCAGATTTTAGATGTGTTCTGGGAAACCTCTTCTTGTGATGGAAATTAGTTTTTGTTTCTTGCTTGATCTCCAAAGAAGAGCTGGCTTCTACCCCTCAGGCTCACAGCTAAGACTGAAAGTTGATGTGATAATTTTGCTTCAGTTGTTGTTCCTCTTTTAACAGGGAAAAAATCTCAGCTCTTGCCCCCCAGATGTCTGTTTCTTCCTGGAAGGCTTTTTAAATCTATATTTTAGCATTTGCAGTTCTGGAGCCTGACTGTGAACGCGGTCACTACTATGATTAAGTATGGTTTTACCTCTTTTAAATTTGCTGGAGCTGGCTGGGCTTTCAAATGGCAGTTCCTGAAGCAAGGTACCTAGCAACATGCACTTTGTTATATTCTCACTCTAGGAAATTCACATTGTGATGTACTGATGTCTGGTAATTAGCGTGTGTGTATAAATGTCGGTTCAATTTTCTTTGTGATCCAAGGTTTTCAAATGAACTGCATCATCTTGTCCTTTCCTATGATAATAAATACTTGTCTATTAAAACACCTCCCCTCACCCCCCACCCTCCCCAACTCCATTATCTTTGTGGTACCTTTGTGGCTACCTGAAGAGGCAAGTATCCCCAGTATCACTCCAGCCTGTTTGTGAAGGCAATGCATAGGAAGATGTTCATGTTTCCTGTAAAGCCCATTATTTTTATATTAGGCTGTTCATGCATGCTGCTTGCCATAAGATCTCAAGCCATATTATTTAGTAATGTCCACACAGTGGTATCTGTACAGAACTTTACCTTGCCCAGGGCTTCTAGTGGGTCTGTGGCAGAAGTGGCCTTCGGCACCTTTAGCAAGTGGTAACTGGATCTGCTTCTGCTGCTGGTGGACCCGGTGATCCTGGTTTTGGTATCACTTGCTAGAGATGAAGTGATCTATAACCAACGTATGGGGCAAAAGTAGGGATCCCAGGGGTTTCTGCTATTCCTCATCAGCCTCTTCTGCTGCAAACTTCCTGCAAGCTTCCTAAAAATGCCTGGGATAACTTGTCACTGGGAGTTAAGGCAGGAAATAAAAGTATTAAGAGCACATGAAGCCAGTATGTCAATTGTTTGTCACACAAGACTTGAAAAATCTTTGATGAGAAAACTTGTTTCACTGGAGATCTAGCCAGAAAAAGGAATCATCAACTGCCATGTAAAAATCAAGTTTTTTTACATAGTGCTCGTTTATATTTTAAACCATTTTAAACTAAATAAACCTCAGGTGAAAAATTTTCTATAAGAAACTTAAAATCATATTTTATAATTTCCTATTGTGGACACCTTGTTTTCTGCTTGAAAAAGGTTTTTGTGTCTAGGACTCTCTTGCTGTTCTAAGCAAAGAGCTTGTGTTTCTTTCATTAGGACACAGACATTGAAGAGCCATAATTTTTCTCCCTGTCTGTCCTCTGAGTGCCTGTGTTAAGGCTTCCTATCAGGTTGCTGTGGCCTGAACCCACCTGTGGGTTCATGTCACCAACTTCATCACTCCCAGTTTAAAGATTTTCTTCACTGAGACAGCACGCCCACAAAGAAATGAACTAATCCCTGCTGTAGATGCACCTTGTTCCTCCTCTGCCTTTCTTGTCCCCTGTAAAATTGCTGCCTCTGCAGTCTGTGCAACCAGGCATTTGCCCCAGTTCCCTCCCATGGATGGACAATTCTAAAGGCTTGAGAGACACAACAGTTTGGCTATATTTATTTTGAAACATTCAAACTTGCTTTTAATGCCTTTGCTAATGAGCCTGCTGGCCTAGTATGATCTTCTATAAGCTTCTTCTTTTACTTCTTTGGGGAGCACTTTGTAAAATAATGTAGGCCCCAAGAAAAGGTTTTGAAATGTAAAATGCTGAAGCAATATGAAGAAAGGGTTGCAAAACTACTGGTGCTTTGCTAGGCCCAATGAATCATAGAATGGTTTGGTTGGAATGGACCTTAAAGACCATCTAATTCCAACCCCCTGTGCCATAGGCAGGGACACCTCCCACTAGATCAGGTTGCTCAAAGCCCCATCCAATGTGTCCCTGATTGTTCATGGGAAGATTGCCAGATCTTTTATTACTTGATTTAAAGCCCATTGAAACAAATATCAATGAGTTCTAAATAGGGACTTAAAAATCCTTATAAAACTTTTCTGGGATTATGGGATTGGAGAAGAGGAATCACCTTGCCATGAGTGTCAGCAGGCTTCAGATACTTCATTTTAACCAATACATGCTACAGTAATTCCCTTGGTTAATGTGTTTTGAGTCCTTTTGGAGGAGAGGATGCTGCAGCAATATCCCATCATCATATGAAGTTTAAAACTGAAATCCTATCTCTGCTGATAGTGGTGAAACATAAGTGAAGATTTACTTTCCATTTTAATGTATCTTACTGGTTTGCCAATCATTAAATTTTAGTAAGAAGAAAGCAGTGGTTTAAAGTAATAATAAGTAGTTCTAGAAGCAGTGTTGTTGGTGTAGTCTTCAACCTCTTGAGTAAATGGGGAAGTCTAAAAGGTTAGCACTGACTGTAAATCTTAAAACCTTGCCTAGCATCTTAAATGATCAATCTCCAAATGACAGTCCAGTTTAGAAAGGGGTCTCAGTAGAGAAGAATGGGTTCAAGGAACTTGGCGACACTACTGAGAAGGCAGAAAAAGTGTTTCCAGAAAGATGAATGTCACCTGGAAGAATTAGGAGTTTTTGATTTTTATTTTTAAGTTCCAAATAAGCATGTTTGTTAGTGCAAGCTGCGACAACATTAAGGTGGCAAGAAGCCCATGAGGAATAAATAGAAATGATGCTGTGAGCATGCAATCAGGCTATGAGTCACTAGCATTCCTTTGCTACTCACATCATAATGGGAGCAGAACATCTGGGCAGTGTAGTTCTTAAAAGGGCTGAGCATCTGCCAGATCAGGCAAGGGAAAAAAAAAAAAAAGGATTTTCATGAGTCCTTCTAAACCAGGCATGAATTGTTCCCTGTGCTCTGAATCAAAGATGAAGCAACATCATTCTTTAGTTCCATGACATTTTAGAAAGCATGATTCCCCATTATTCCTTCTTGAAAATGTGTGTATATACGTATGGTTATATGTATATAAGCATAAAAGCCTCATTTGAAATATGTCTCTCATAGATCCAAATAAGAGGGGCAGACCTTTTCTAAGTTTGCAGGAACTAGCAGAATTAGATCACAAATTTGGTTCAAGATCTTATATGAAATTGGATCACATTTTGGCACTTGTTGCAGTTACCACCCTTCCATGATGCCTTGCAAGTCAGAATAAATACACACTTAACGGACCCATCTGGGACTTTCTGCTCAAAGTCAAACCCAGATACCCTTCAGTGGTACCACCAAGTTAAAATCTCCCTTCCCAGACTGGATAATCAGATATATATATATATATATATATATATTCAGTTTCTGGAGACTGAGAAATGAAATCCAAACCAGGTGCAAGGAAATTCTCTGCTCATTAGCAGCTTCACTTGCTGTCATGGTCTATTTAACTGCTATTCCCCCTCAGTAAATCACAGCTTGCTGAGAACACTACAGGTACAGATTTGTAGTGAAAATGAAGAGCTCGTTTAAGTAGCCACAGTCAATGAAAGTAAGTATGGGTCATGTGAAATTGAGAGGGTGTGTGGCAATCAATAAGCTGGTGTCTGGATAAGGCCACTTGGTCTATTCTACCCAGATTTGGAACTGCCTGTATTTTGGCACAGGATCTTTTCTAAAGACAGACAAAGGTTTAGCTGTTTTTGAATATTTTTAGGTAGAAGTCTTGCAAGCACTTGTGCTATTTCCCATCCTTCGCATTACTTGAGGTGACCTTCCCTTAATGATCCCCACTTCTCCATGTGACTGGTGGGACCTTGCACTTTCTGGTCTCTTCTTCCTATTTGTTTTGTCTCCTGGTGAGGCTGAGCTAGTCATCCTAGGAACAAAGCCATGAGGGGGAGGAGGGTGCATTTTTCCTTTACCATGATTAATGGACAGTATGCTTGGAGCTAATAAGTGAGATGAGTCTTTAAAACAACATTCATCAAAGGAAAGCTTGTTGGTTGCTAATTTATGAGGGAGAGTGATTACCCTCCCTCTGTGGGCTGTTAATCCAGACCTGACTCACTGACTAAAATTGTTTAAACCATAATATTCCTGAAGTATTACATTTCAGATTGAGGCTTAAAGGGCCAGGAGCATAACTGGCTGACACCGTTATGCATGTGTCCTCATCTATCTTGAGGGAATACTGTGGCAGCAGGAGCAAACCCCAGAAGCTCCGGTGATAGAGCATGTCTCTCTGGTTCTTCCAATAACCCCAGTGCTGTCCCCCACCTCCCTCTTGCCACGTGTGTTGCACATGAAAGCCACATGCTTTGCAAAGAGGCAGTACGCTTAGGAAGTTGGTAATTTGAATAAAGACACTGAAAAGAGATCCTTTTCAGTGGTGTCTTCTGAGTGGCTTGGTCAGGTAAGCTTTCATAAGGCACACCAGCTGTCTGCAGGCAGAATTGGAGTGATTCTCACAGCTACACTCCTACCCAAACTGTGTAACTAAATGGTTTGCCCAGCAAGAGGAAGTTGTTCTCAGTGGGAGGATCTCCTCCCGAGCCCGAGGAGACTTTGGCCTGCAAACCTTGCTTCCTTAAAGAGTTCCCTTGCCTCCAGCAAACGCCCACACAGGAAGACTGCCTGAGACAGACCCTCCCATGGAAAGCTCTTCTACTTTATGTGGAAACTAAAAATCATCTAAAAATGAATCAGTTACTTAGCAGTCTAGTAGAGGACTAATCATCTCTGAGCACAGCCACTTAAGTAGGAAGAGATACACCCACTCCAAGCTGGTGCAGCTGAGCCCCCTGAGCATCTCCACTGGAGGCAGTGAATTGCCTCTGCTGCCTGAGGGGTGGGGACGGCACTAAGAAATACACAGTCGTGCACAGGAATGTGCGTGGTATATGCCTGGGACCTTGGCAGGGACCGTACAAAGACTTGCTTTTATAAACCCAGCTCCAGTGTTTCTATTCTGGTTGTCCCAGTTGAATGTCTGGGCACTTGTCCCAGGAGGAGAGAGCTGGAAAGCAAGCAGCAAGGAGGATCTGTGCCGGTTCGGGGAACGGGCTCCTCGGCCCTGCCGCACAGCCAGTTCTCAGCCTTTCGTTCCCCGTGCGCGGACGGTCCGGGATGCCCGCCGCGGGGCGCCGCCGCTCGTCCCGGAGCGCCGCGGCCGGGCCACCAGGTGTCACCTCTGCGCCGCTCCGCTGCTGCCTCGGGGCCTGGCAGGAGCTCGCCTGTGGGCTGCGATGGTGGGGGAACCACCCCAAAAGTGAGCTGAACAGACCACGCCTGTTAACTCATCCCATTTCTGGAGCTCTCGGACCGAATGCATCTCCCACAGAATTTGCAGGTTCCTTGCTCCACGCTCTTCATTTGTTGGTTTCCTGCTTCCCTGTTTCCCAGGCTCTGATCCAGACACTTCTCCAAAACTGGGTTGAATCAGGTGCTGAGATGTGTGCAATCCTGACTTCCTTCTGGAAGTTTCCATCCAGCCTCAAAGGCAGCATCTTGGATAGCATCAGGAGTTCCTGTTTGCTGCCTGGCCTGGCCTGTTCAACTGAGCATAGCCTGCAGTGCAGGCACAGAGAGCTGGAGGCAAATTATTGACTTCCACTCTCTGTCATGGTTTCCCCCTATATTTGTATAATGTTTAGCAAGCAGTTGTTAGAACTGCCTATATCCTAGTAATTCTGTCAACTTGGAGACAATTTTGGATTGGATATGCAGTTGCTAAAATACAAACAGATATTAAAACAGTCAAAGAAAAATACAGGCTTTGGAGAATGATCAGAAAGATTATTATTATTTTTTTTTGAGTCTTTCTCAGGTTTCCACAAATTGCTTAACAAAAGTTAAAGATCTGAAAATGACACCAAAACTGCTATGAGTTATATGTTTGGGTTTCTTGATAGCCTGTGAATGGAAGCCTGCTGTAACCCAGTTCTGCAATTAATAATGTGATTTTAACTTTCACTCCATGTCAGAAAAGCACTTAATGTCTTAATACTTCCTCTTGACAGTGCTCCCAAATTGACCCTGTGATCTGCTTCTACCTCATCAGAAAAGATTGGTGCAAAACAGTGGAGGGTATTTGTTTTCTGTTTGCCTCTTCGGGCCGAAGGTGACAGCGTGCACCTTCCTTTCGCTGTGCTCCTGAGGCAGAACCACTTCTGCTTCCCGAATGCATGGCTTTGCAGCGAGCAATTCTGTTCTTGCTTCTCTTCCTCCAGCAGCAGCTGAAGTTGCTCAGGGCCTTTAATTAGGTACAAACTATCTGAAGTTAACCACCACATGGGTAAGTATGGACCCCAGAAATCACACTTCAGTGTTTTCTGGGCCTGACTGTTATAGACTTGGACTGGGAACACGACCCCAGTCCAGTCTGCTCCTAGTCATTTATGAATCCTAAAGGCTGGAGCAGTCTCATTAAGAGTCCACTCAGCCTTCTGCAATCGGTTAGTCAAGTAACATCATCTTTATGGTGGAGATTTTTTAACTGGTAAAGTCATACCTCAGGCTATGACGAAATTCTTTTAATGGATGCATTTCTTAGAAAAATAAACACACCAAAAAGTGCAAAATTCATTAGAGAAATAAAATCCTCTCTTAAATAAAATGGGAGAAAAAGAAAAGAAAAACTAAGTGGCTTGCTTGTACAATGTGGTATTTTTTTTTTAAGTCTGAATAGAAATTTGTCATTAATGACAGAAGAAAGTGTATCCTAAACTGTTGTGTACACTCTTCTTTGCCGTTGGTTATATTTGCAGGCTGCAGCATCCTATGTGCGTGACAAAATCAATGTGTTGTACAAACAGTTTTTCAGGGTTATTGCACTTCACAGACTGATCTTGTCCAGAGCTTCAGAAATATCTTTACTGACACCTCCTCAAGCTGAGTTCTAGATCTTGGCAATCCAGTCTCCTGTGAGCTGAGATAGGAGTTTCCAGTATATGCAGCATTAAAAACGGATACATGCCAATTGCTGAGAAGCAGCACTTGTTTTGTTCCCGTGTCAAGCATTGTCGGCACGTTCTCTGCGACTCGGCTGCATGACAGCTGGGAACCAGCTAACTGCTCCTATTTGTCAAACATGTCACTCAGCAAAAATAAAAACAGCTGAGAAAGCTCTGGCTTCTGGGAAGCCGGCAGATACCATCTCTGCATGTCAGAGCCGTGACTGTGTCGGGGAACGACATTATCACTGCACCTTGGCATTGTGCACAGGGCTCGCACCAGCCCGCTCCCACAGCGCGCAAAACCCTCGGTGAAGGCAGAGCCACGCAGGTGCTGGGCAGCCCTGCACTGCTCAAGTTGCTCCTGCACCCATCCCGCTTCAGAGATGTCAGAGATGGAGCCTGACAGTGCAGACAGAGCGTGCTCTCACCAAGAAGGGGCATGGTGTCATTCGTCTTCAGACTGATGGAAAGGGGCATTGAATGCAGAAAGTCTCAAGACATTGCTGCCAGTCTGCATGATAGAAGAGGGAGAGAAGGAAGACTTCTCTTACTGTCTTAATGCCTGAAGAATCCCAGAATTTATTTTTAAAAGGGTTGTGTAGAATTATATATATATATGTATATATATATATATATATAAAATGTGAGCATAGTGTGGTGTGGGACTGTGTTGGCTACCTGGAGGACAGCTGGGGCTTGGGATGGTGGCAAGAGGCGGACCTTTGAGCTCATACTCCCATGTGGACTGATTCTCGCTCTTTGCCTTCAGCAAATCACTTTGTTTTTCCACTCTCCCCTTTCTGTAAAGTGAGGTTAACGATAGCAATTTTTGTGCTTCACAGGAGTGCTGGGTACAAATTAACATTTGCCAAATAATGAGACATAAAATACGTGATATTAATGCGGAATAAAATTGCTGCAGAGGAAATGCATTTTTTAAATTGTTGAGATCTCAGGAGTGAAATAGCTGGGCATGATGGGTCTAGACTGAGGAATAAGAATTAGATCTCAGAAACATTTGGGAGTTCATGTAGTCTGGACTGGAATGCCTTTGGCTAAAGCAGTAAGAGTGTGGGGTTGTCTTCAGGGTACAAAAAAATGTAAATTATTTCACTGGAAATAGAAAGGAAATCCTCAAGTTAATGGGATCCTTAGGTAAAGGATCCCAGCAATGAGTGCTTTTTTTGTCTTCCTTTTTGAGTTGGCAAGTTTAATATTAAACCTCATGATTTTAAGATAAAAAGTCATAGTAGCAGACAAAGGTGATCTCCCTTCATCTCTGCCCCCCAGCCATAATGTGGAAAGCCTTGTCCAATTTTTATAACAATGCCAGCACTAAGGAAGATAAAAGAGGAATTTGTATTGTTGGACTAGATTGTGTGTTTGTCAATAATTCCAAAGTAGTTCCTGAATTAGTCTATTACTAATAATCTATTTTCACCATAACTGGGAGGACAAGAAGTTCTAGCAGGCAGTGCATGAGACATACAGGAGAAACTGATTAAAACAAAGCCAGAAATATCATCATACTAGAGTTGTGAGTCAGATCCTGACCTTTCAAATAAGCACTGCAGCGAGACAGCTCATGCGGCTGGGACTCTGGTGACCCAGGTGACACTAACTGGACAGCTTGGCATGGCAAGCTTTTAACAGAGGGGGCAACTGGGAAGGTCACACAGTGACACCTGCATGGAGGAGGCACGAGGGGCTTTGGGGAAGGTTCTCCTGGCCCAGGGCCTGCCTCCTGCCAGGAGGCTCGCTATCCAGCTCCGAGACTGGCACTAGACCCTGCGGGTCCTCCTGTGGGGCTGGGGACCAGTGCCCTCCCCAGCCAGCCCTGGCTTGAGACTGGTCCATGCCTCCGGAGTGCTCGGTAGCAGTCCTACGGGGAAGAGCAGCCCGGGTCAGGCCAGTGCCAGGCACTGCGAGGGGCAGGATGTGTCCAGAGCCTGTCCCCTGTTCCAGCAACAAGTAGCAGAGGCATGCCACGGCAAAGTGTGCATTTGGTATTATCAAAATGCTGCTAATGCCCGTTTGGGTTCTCCTCCTAATTTTGGCTCAGGATCCAGACTTTCACCGAAGTCAGAACTGACTAGTCTGGCGTATGACTCAGGCCATAGGCAGCACAAACTACCAGCCCCTCAGCAAGCAAGGATGTAACCTAAGCCTAACCCTCAGCCTGTGTTTGTCTCAAACTTGTGCCTCTCTTTCATCTCTTTGTGTTTCGTGCCAGCCGTCACCACCAAAGTGCCCGACAGGAGCCAGGGCCAGTGTGTGCTGGGGGTTTTGCCATGCATGCCCTGCCAGGTCCCGCAGCCCCAGAGCAATGCAGCGAGCTCTGCTCCCGGTGCTGCGGCAGACGGGGAAGGAGATTCCAAGCATGTTAATCAGCTGAGCTGGTGACCTTATCCCTTCTGCTGCAGGAAAACATTTTCTATTGCTCCCTCTTAACAACGACGCACCACCTCCCTTGTTCAGTCACAGAGGCAGAGAAGAAAGCTCCATCTTCGCCATGAGCAGAGATCCGTGGGGTCCTGTACATGCTGTGCCGAGGCCTCATTCAGGGAAACTTTGTGGCGCTCGAGTCCCAGCTGCCGCTGCGGGATGCCGTGGGCGCGGGAGAGCTGCCAGCTCCGGCAGCCCTGGCTCTGGCCCCGGGCCCCGGGTGCTGCCCCAGCGTGACGCCCAGGCAGTGGAGGGGGACGCGCCAGCACGGCTGACCCAGCCTCCTGGGGAGTCGCTCGCCTGCCCGCCAGCAGCCCTGGCACGCGAAGAGGGCGAGAGTTTCCACGCCTTGGACCCAGGGCCCAAAGCTGTGTTATCCGTCGCCTCGTCTTCCTGTTCCCCTGGGAGCTGGGCAGAGAGCCGCCTGGCTTACGCACACAAAGCCTTTAAAACACACAGACAGCTGCTGGCAGGAAAACAGCGTTTGTCTGTATTAATTCACTGATAAAAAGCTAAGTCTTTTCTAAGGTCATGGGCAGCGGAGTTGTCATGTCACATCCTGCTGTTTATTCCTCCGCAGCAGCCCTTCACTTTCCGAACATGCAGAGCAGCAATGTCTTTCCAATAGATTAGCTCTGCTCACATCACTGCTTGGTAGCAGCAACAACCAGCAGGCCACACTCTGGCAGCAGGAGCACGAAGAGCAGCAGCACGTGATAAAATGGCGAGGTGGTACCCGGGCAGCCCGTGGTGCTTTGCTCCCCCTGGACTGGGGGAGTTGCTGCCTGTGCAGCTCAGCAGTCAGCAAAACCTAATCAAAAGCTAGGAGATGGAAAGAATAATTAGAAAATTGTCTTGATATTTAGTTTCCAAGCCCAGAGTTACTCACCTTGCCTGGAGTCTGTGGATGTTTGACAGGGATCATGAGTGTTTCATGGGATCATGAGCACATTTTTCTCCCTCCCAGGCAGAAAATAGCCAGATAAAACAAGCAAAAGATACCACTTGTGTTGATTCATGAGGAAACAATTTCCCTTCTATTTTAGCACCATACCAGCAGGAAACTGGAGGGCATATGCCACAGGGGCATAGAAAATGACACTAGGTACAGATTTTCTGGGTGTCAGATAATTCCTTGATGGCCCTAAAATCTGTAAGTAGGTTTACACTGAACAATATGATGTAGATTAAAGTGGCGTGTTATCTACACCACTGGAAAATGGGATGGGAAGGGTAGGGAACAGGAAGGGAAGTGAATCCCCTTGGTGCTCCCTGCTGTCAGCTGTGCTGGGATTTGTGCATGAGATTTCTCCAGGTTTGTATCCGCACCTTGCAAGTGGCTCTGATTTTGAGCCACTCAAGTTTCAGTCCCCACATCTTGAAGCACTTAAGAGTTTTAATAGCTGAGATTTCACTTTGCAACTAAAAGCCTTATTTGCTACCTGTATAATTGCCTATTATCTGCTTCTCAAAGTCACAAAGTGGTTTCTTCCTCCTGTGAATCTTTCTGTAATACCTCACTCCTCTGTCAGTGACAAGGCAGTTTGACAACTCCGTCTTCTCAGAGCATAGCTGCTGTACTCTGAGAATTCAATGGCATTTGGTTATGTTGTGGCAGCTGAAGCCACCCTTTTTGCCTCTGCTTGCCTCAGTAATTACCCCAATAAATGATGTGCAATGCTCAGAAAGGTGCTATGTATTGCTATGTATTTAAAGTGCTGGTTCTGAACTCATGAAAATTCAGCCCTTTGGGTTGAAGGCTCCCACCAGCTCCCATTCATGGAGACAAAGCCTTGTGTTTTCTGGGACTCCTGGTTGAGTCTGGAGTCTGTGGCTCTGGCTTTTAACAGCAGCTGCTCAAATAACCCTGTTCTGTGTTTTGTAAATATTCAGGAAGAAGACAAAAGGTTGTCTAAAAAAACTGAGCAATTTTGCTTTCTCTGAGAATTAAGTAGCTGCTAAACTGCTTTTCCAACAATTTTCCAACAGCTCCAAAATACTTTTCTCCCGTTATGATCTGTTGTCATTATTTCTGAGCTGCTGTGTGGCCAGGAGCATGATGATGCAGCGAGTTAGACCACCCATTTCCTGTTTTCTCCAGCGTTGGGGCCGTACTATTTTGAGTAGAGTGTAGCAGAATGTGTTGCTTTGGTCGTAAGAGTGGAGATAGCACAGGGAAAGGTAGCAGAGAACTATTCAAACTAATCCAACATTAAAGATGTTGATCTGCATTTTAAAAAAATCAATATAATTGTAGGTTGGTATTTGTTTCCTTGTTTCTGCTATGGTTTTGCTTCAGTAGTGAAACAGCTTGCAAACAGAGGTGCGAATTTAACAATTTATTACGCTCCATTGCCTACTGCCCTAAAAGACAATAAAAAATGCTGAGAATATCTTGTTTCTAGCAGCCCTCAAAGGAAATCATATATGGTCTGCAGTCTTGAAGGACATTCTGATGAATACACAGATTAGCTCTCCTGCAGTAACCCTCAATTTTGAAGTTTGAAGTTATGGTCATCAGTCTCTGTGAGCAGTAACTAAGAGAGCAGTAAAAGCAAAATGTGCTCAGACAGAGAAAAAAAATAATGATAAAGTTAGGTTAGAAGGCAAGAAGCATTCATGGCTAAGCTTGAAGGGAACTACCAAAGGATCTGCACTCCCCATCACCAGTAGTTTCCTCCTCCCTTTCCGCACCCTGTCCAGGATGTTCATGCCACTAACAATGCCCACTTGGTCATTGTTGTGAGCTTCTTGCGTATTTTTATAGATTTTTCAAGAAAGCTTTTATTCTTTCTCCTAGGTTGTGAAGAAATGGACAGTCCTTTTTTACAGTTCATGGATGAAACACACAGGAGCTGGGATAGGTTTTTTTTGGGCATTTTAGTGACATGAATATTCAGGCTATCCTGGGACATTCACTGGAAATCTCTTTTCTACCAAAGTTCTGAGCTTCCTAAGAACCCAGAAAGAGTTTACTAGCAGCAACTCAAAAAATGCTTTCATAGCCTTTGAAGAGCCACCTTGTATCCCCTTTTATGCTCGATACTTGTCAGAGCGTTTAGATGAGTATTAATTGCTGAGCCCTGTAGGAAATGGGGGTGTTATGATGTGGTCTATAAAGGAAGATCTCACATATTTCAAAGCACTTGAGAAACAGACAAACAAACCCAGATAACAACATCAAAGCTGACATTGTATTCTTCTGATATACAGCATTTGGTAGAGGAAGAAGATTTCATAATATAGTTGTGTTTCTGAAAGAGAATAAAATACCACTTTGTGAACATTTCTGAGCTGCAAGAGCTGCACTGTTCACAGCCCCCAAGCTCAGTCATCAATCAAAACTTTGGGAGACCAGTTCCAGCAGTCTGATGGGCAAGAGCAGAGAGCAATGAGGAATTACACCTGGGCCAGAGAGGGTAAGCTGGTTCAGCGGGCATTTGCCAGGTGTGTGGGAGGGGAGGAATTTGCAAATGGTTGCCAGGACTGGAGTTGACATTATCTTGAAATAACTTTAAAGTTCTTTGAAGTACAATTACACTTAACAGCTTTTCATTTTAATGCATTGATTTCTCAAAAGGAGGTATGAGCTAACATGGAGAAAAACTAGTGTTTTAGCTAGATTTGAAGTTTTGTCTCTTTATTGTCTATCTCCAGACCAGACCAGGGTCTCCATGATAACATCCAGTAGTGAGAGCTACAGATTGAGTCCCAGGTTTTATTAGAAAACTGGATATTTTGGGGAAAAAATAATAAAAAAAATAGCCTAACAAGTTTGAAGAGCAACCAGTAGAAAGACTCCGTCATGACCTGGCAGCTCATCTCCAGAAAGCAACTGTGTATTGATAGTGTTCATTAAATAAACATTATCCAGCTCTGGTGAAGAAGAAGCAGAAGTCCTGATGGAGAGATAGTACTGGATTACATAGATGAAGACTATCATGAAACAGACACATAAGCAGCATGGATTCATATAGCACGAGAAGTCTACTCTGGCATTACTGATTGCTGCGTCTTTGGCTGTGCAGTCCTAGCAAGCGCTCCACCAAGGCAGTTTTCCTGTGGGTGCAATTGCAGATGAGTCTGGAATAGCTTGGAGCCGGGGGTGAATGCAGTGCTCTGAAGCTGTGATGCTTTGCTGCAGGAAGCTAAGGACTGCTGGTAAGCCACAACTGACCGATAGCCACTCCCGGAGCACAGAGGGCTCTCTGTGTAGCAGATCAGCTGCCAGAAGGTCTGTGGCATCTGGTTCCGAAGCAAAGATAAACTAATATTTTTAAGCCGTAGAATTGTATTTATTTTGCTCTTTCTATTGCCCAAACATTCACTCATCACTCCCTTTCTTTTTGAAGTCTTCTTTTCAAGCTCTTTTTCAGTGTGTAGGATCCCAATCATATACTAAACAGAAAAGAAAGGAAATCACTTGCTGAGCAGCCTTGCAGAAGAATCTCGTGATCTAAGGTGCTCGTCCAGCTTGCAGCGGTAAGGGAAGTACCCAGGTGCCTCTGTGGGCCAATTCCATCACTTTATTGCAGTCCTGATGGTTGACTGAAGCAGAAAACTCTGGCTGGCAAGAGTAGGAGAGGTGAAGAGCTGCAGCTGCCTTGGAAGCTACCTGCAGGTTTAGAATATCTTTTCTGACAATGAGCTTCTCACACACGGAGAAGTTGTCAATTCACAATCACTTCAAATGCAGGCAAAGCAGAATATCAGCCGGTCTTTGTTCACAGCCCCATGCAACTGTAACAGCCATTTCTGCACCTTTTCTTTTTTGAAATAAACAAATACTAGTTCCTGAATCAGAACGGGAGAGCTTAGACTGTAAAAATAAGCAGATGGCAATAGCCCAGAGATTTATCTGTGCCCTCATATGAGGTCTCCAATGTTGACAAGAGATGACTATTTCATTACAGAAGGATTTTAGGGTTCAATTCCATAAATCAGTTTAGGCTGGTCTGAGTCAGACTTCCCTCCATCTCAGCAAGCCACATCAGTGACCAGAGTAACTTTTTTTTTCTTTTTTTTTTCTTTTTTTTTTTTTTTTTTCACTTAGATTATACCCTGTTCATTAGCACAAATGAACTGAATGGAAAGAGGAAAATTGCTCCCCAGGCCCTGCATTTGGCAGTGAATTTCCTATATAAAAAGGAAATGCCTGTCTCTTCAGCTTTAATTGTTCATATTCTTAAGCAAACAAAGAGAACATAGTAAAGAGAGGTTCACGGTATTCTTCCTCTGAAGCCATTCATGTGCCTCTGGGAAAGATTTGGCTTCTGTGCTTGCCAAGCTAATCACTGAAACAGAAAACACAGAACATTAATGTGCATTTTAATCCCAGGCACTGCATAGTCACACACACAAAAAAAAAAAAAAAAAAAAGAGAGAGAGAAAGTTTGAAAGATAAATCTACCTGATACCCACGGCCACTTGACACTAAACACCTCGGACTAGAGAGAGAAAAGCAGAAGGGACATTTCTCATTTTAGTACCAGCAAGGACAGGAATAAAAACTGGAAGAAGAATGGATAGGACTCAAGTTCCAGGTTGGACAAGCCCCAAATACCCAAATTAATCCATCATCCGGTGTAATTAAGCATCACTGACATGAGCAGTGGGTTGCCAGAGCGGCCAGATGAACAGACGATGTGGCAGGCTTTGCACAGGTCTCAGTGTTAGCCTTGGCTCTGCTTGAACCGTGGATAGCATAAAGCTTACCAAAGGCTTTGAAATCCTGCTCCACGTTTCCTCTTGGAAAAAGCCTTCATTAGCATCTGTATCTGAATCCTGACATGGCGTGGCTCTCCCTTGCTTTGACATAAAATATTCCGTAGCTGTGGGTTAGGTGTTTGCAGGCATGCACCGTGCAATGCAGCGCACGGCAGGGAAGGTCAGGTTGGAGTGTGGGGCAGCCTCCCCTCCCCAGCCCCTGCGTGTTTCACCCATGCCCCGGGCAGTTTCCCTGGAAATACGGCATGTGCCATGAGCAGCAGCAGAGCTGACTCGACTCTTCTGGTGAGCAGCTTGCAAACTGTTGCAGAAGCAAGAGTTTCCTAAGTTTTGTTCTCACATCTAGAAAAGGAGGAACCCTATAGGACTGATTTAGATCAGTCCCTCAAGTTAGAAAGAGAGATGGAAGCAGGAAATCAGCATTCCTGTGACATCTTTTTGTATCGAGGTTACTCAGCCTCAAACAAGACTAGCAGCCTCTCATTTGCCCAGCACAACACCCAGCAGTTGAGCAAAGCCCCCCCAAAATCCAGAGGAAGATCAGAGAGTTTTGAGAACAATTTTTAAGCTTCATTTGACATTTCCCTGGAGATAACAAATCTGCAGGTGCTGCATGCAGGATCATGCCCACAGTGTCCATCCAGGCTTGAGTGGCCAGGGGCTGGGGTTTGATCCCCAGGACACTCAGGTGTCACTGCAGGCACCCGTGGAGCCGCATGGCCCCAGCTCATGTCAACAGCCCTGGGCAAACTGAGACCGTGTCGGGAACTGGAGATCAGCAGCTGCTTCACCCCTGAAAGGTGGAGAAGCCTCAGCAGTTCTTCTGAGATGAAAGCACTGCGAACAGGTAACAGGCAGTAAACCTTCATGTATTTTCCTTCTGCTTTGCATTTGTTCCACAGTTGTGGTTCCGGAAGATTTAAGATTAACTCCACAGAAGCAGTATTTGAGTTTCCATTTGAGTAAGTTGTAGAATCTACTGCAGATAAAAGAGCCTAAATTTACACATGTAAACATGTTTTGCCCAGTAATTGAAACTTGGAACAGTCTTTACAGAGTATGCTGTCTGGCTACTCCATACAGCCACATGCTAGTTGGGTGGTTTGCCTATTTATTTGTTCCCTGGATTGTTTAGGACACTGGATGATTCTGCATCAGTAAGGAAAAAAAATGGAAAATTACTACTTTGACCACAAAGTATTACAGAAATCAGTCTCCAAATAGCTCTGGAAATCTTTCTGTATTGCTTGGACCAGGTCCAGAGGTCATTTTCCAGTGCTCTCATTTAGCTCCTTAGACCTGAGATTTTGAGGCTGTAATTTTCCCAAGCACTGCATTATGCAAACACACTCAAGCCCCTCGATTCTTTGCCTGCTTAAAGCTGTAGAGATGTGAGCGTGGTGCGGCATCGCTGTATGTCTGAAAGGCAGTATTTTTCAGCAGCTAAAAGCCAGCCCTTCAAGTAAATCCCAGCACTGCTCAGCAAACCTGAGGCTTTCCCTGACGTTGAAAAATGCCCCTCTTTGCTTTGATCAGTTAAGCCATTCCTTCTTTGCTGTACTCTCCTGGACTGCCCTGGAGAACATTGCGGCCTGCAGCCCTGCTGTCTGCCTGTGTCCTGCACACGCTCTCCTGCATCTTGCCCCGGAGCAGGCAAAGACTCCTGAATTCCTCGCTGCCAGGTTTTTCTGTCCCTGGGCTGGCCGGGCTGTCCTGGGCGCGCCGTCACACAACGGCTTCATTTCTTCAAGAGCCTTTGGTGAGAAATCCAGCACAAATCTTTCTGGGGACCCAATCTGGCTGTACGTAGTGGGTCCTCCTTGTGCACACTGCCTCCTTTAAGCAAGAATGTTTCTCCAAAACCAAGGCATCCAAACGTTTCCTCCAGTCAATCACCTTTCTCCACATGTGTGTTAATCTTGTTTTTCAGGCTGCCTGGAAGGGAAGGTGGATGTGCTGATCTGAGGTGACCAGGATTGCCCCTGGCTCTTGTTTTAGAAAGGATGCCACATTTGCCATTTTGTGTTCCCTTGGTGGTAAGACAGGTTTAATTTACAAGTTAAAAAGCACAATAATTAGTGTTTTTGTATTTGAGCACTTTAGACCTTCTGGGGAAGTACTGTTTGGAGTATGCTCTTCAGATTTCATTATTGTAACTTCATAACCTCTTTTGCCTGAATTAACTGAAAACTAAAAAATAGATGTGTCAGAGTGAGTGACTGACAAAAACAAATGTCCCTTTCTGGTTGTTTTT
This sequence comes from Oxyura jamaicensis, assembly GCF_011077185.1. Classification (NCBI taxonomy): domain Eukaryota; kingdom Metazoa; phylum Chordata; class Aves; order Anseriformes; family Anatidae; genus Oxyura; species Oxyura jamaicensis. Next base: position 428,983 of record NC_048896.1, read on the forward strand.
GCTTCTGCTGCCGCTCGTTTGCAGGCACAGAGAGCTGTACAACTCAGCCCCCCCCCGCTGAATTTCAGACCAGCAGGGGCTTTCAGCTGCCCGTTCTCCCCATGAGTTTGTGGCTGCTTCGGGCATCACCTCCTGTCCAAAGCCCTACTGAGCCACAGCTCCTTGCACAGCTGCCCACAGGTACACTTGTCACCATATTCAGGTACCCAGCTCAGGGGCCCGTGGGGTGCTTTTGCCCAAGCAGAGCTTGGAAGGACACTAATTGCTGCCAGCTTCTCCGTGGGACCATCCTTTGTAAGCTAATGCATTTCTTTCTTTGTCACCTCTCTTCCTTTTCTCAGAGCAGCACAAAGAGACAGAGACCTGAAAGGAGTGCACACTTGGCCACTCCAGCTCGAGCCTCATCTTCCTTCATTCCTCGCTTCCTCAGCATGCGAGTTATCCCAGCAAACCTATCACAACTTCAAATCAATCCAGGAGCAGAAATGATGAGCAAATGCAGGATGCCCTTGTTTAAAGGCAGGAAAATCTACAGCAAATGATAAGGTGCTACTGAAATTTTTCTCACCTTGTCAAATGCATCCAAATCCCAGTTAATCAATTTGACTTCCTAGATGATGAGTGGAGAGGTGTAAATGAGAGGTCTCTGCCGTGTCTCCCAGTCTCTAATGCTTTGAGAAGGGCTCAGGGTGGCAGGATTCCCGTTACAAAGTCTTGTCTGCAGAGTGTCAGCTCTCTGCCCTCAGATCCACAAGACACTTGTTGATAGGCTTGTTTTTAAGACTGAAAAGTGAACAAGTTTTGAACTTCTCATCAAAGGCAACACAACTCCATGTGAATGCAGAGAGAAGTGTGCTTCTAAATGCAGTTTCTGGATGGTCTCAGCTGGACTTGAGGGTCTCCTGCTTACGGTGTCTGTATTTTCACAGACAAAGAGCAATATGCACAGGTTGGTGCACCAAAGAGTAGGCTGCTTTCAGAGGTGAAGAAGCAAATGTGTGCAGTAACAGTATATGTACATGAGACATGAAAAATTGCTTATTTTCTCCATTCATTGACAAGTCATTTTTGTTAGCAGTGAGTTTTCAGTTAAGGAAAAGATAGTTTGGGTTTCTTTTTTCTGTCCTATATTCCAACACAGATTATGAAGAATGACCAGATTTAGCACCTACCAAAGAAGAAAACTTACCCTAAGGAGTGTTAAAGGCTTGGAGGCTTCTGGAGCCAAAAGTCTACCACAGCAAAGGAAACTGCATTCTTCAGAAATGTCAGGGTGGCTGCTCTTCCCAGAAGTGGGGCTGTTCCTGTGTGCTGCAGACTGCCCACCAGCGCAGTGAGCCGCGCTGGCGTACCAAGAGACTCCAACAGGACTTTGCTGTCTGCCAGTGTTATCTGCTGGATTCATACCACAATGGATATCATGTGGCCAGATGTCAGATGGGAACCGAACACACTGTCAGTGGCAGTCTGTGTGATTTTAAGGAGATAAAAAGGAAAAAAATAGAAAAAAGAAAAAAGAAAAAAAAAATAAGGCTCAAGATCCAGACCCAAGAGGACTAACTAAACAATACCCATCAGCTCAGGGAGAGGGAAGATTTACAATGTCATATTGGTTTTCTTTGTTCTGTCACCCAAATCTTTCAGCTGAAAATTCAAGGACTATCAAACCCATTTTAAAGCCTTTCTTTTCCAGCCACTCTGAAGTTCCATTATTAGTAGCTATTACGTACTTGCCATTTGTGTTTTGAATAATAAAGTCTAAATTGTAACAGTCCACAGAAAATCAAATGCAATTGCTATTGCATTGTTGGTCTTTTCTTGTTTTCTTTTTTCCCTTTTTTTTTTCTTTTTTTTTTTTTTCTTTTCCTATTGAAGCCCTTTTTATAAGACTTATCTCTCCACCCACTTGCTTATGATGAATGTAAGTGCTATTTAAAATATATGCTAATGGGAGATTTTAATCTGAAATAATGTGTATGAAAGCACTGTTCCCATTTATATGGACAGCTAATGCTGGATCATACTCTGACCCTGGGGAAACTGTGCCTGAATATCACTGGAAGTTAAATTACAGTTCCTGCCACCTGAATTTTAATTTGGCTTAAGACAGCAAATGAATTTAAAATTTGGTTATAGTTTCTGTTTTCAATTTGAAATATCGGTTGTTTAGATATCTGACATTTTTATCCCAGGTAGCCAAAGCCTCCAGACAGCTCCGTCTGGAGGGAGGCGTGAAGTCCCCGCTTTGTGAGTTGAGCTCAGATGGAATAGTAATTTGAAGAGAAGTGGTCTGGTGCAGAAGATCTTGTCCTGCAGTTCAGAATTTGTTAATTCCATCCCTGGCTATGCTGCTGTCACCTTATGTAAACCTGAACTGGCTTTTTAAATGCAAGTCTCATGAGAGAGAAGGGGTGAGTGACCTATGTGCTGCCCGTCTGTATACATTAAAAGGTGAATGTAGGTACCATGCATGGTGATAAATATTTCAGGGAATTGCCTATGCCATCCGTGCCTCAAAATATGACAATGATAACAGAGCAGACATCAATATTTGAGGGCAAAAGGAGTCTTCCTGAAGCTGGTAAGTTACAATGCCTCTGTACCTGTGTATCATTAATTCATTGGTCTAGAGGGCATCTAGCCCTCCAGGAGACACAATGACCTTCTGGCATTTAAAAGTAAGACACCAGAAGGAAAAATATTTAATGTCTTTAACATCTTCAGTCTGCAAAGTCTGCACAGAGACAGGCAGGTGACTTGAATTTTGCCCAAGAAAAAATGCAAAACACTCAAAGCAAATTTATTCCACAGCACTCCTGCTCCTAAAATATTTTCTGGTAGGCAAAGAAGCAGACTGGTGTCAGAATGACATGGAAGCAAAGGCTGGCTGCTCCACAGGGTGCCTGAGGGGCAGTGGGGCCAGCAGCTGGAGTGGAGAGGGTGGGCTGCTTCTGGCCAAACCCCTTCCTCTTCCCCCTTCACCAAGCAGGGGCAGTCATCCTGGGCAAGAGTGAAGCCCAGGGAGAGCAGCAAGCATCCTCCAGCTTCTTGCCCATCCTCAGCATAGAAAGCAAACAAGCAGGAAGGCAGAAGTAGAAAATAGCAGGGCCAGGTGCAAAGGGGAAAGTCAGTGTCCCCAGTCAGGAGGGCTAACAAGGATTACTGTTGTAATAGGAATACTGTTGTGCATCAGGTTTTCATTCTTCAGCAAATGAGTGCTAGACCGTTTCAAGAGGTTCTAGCACATACCTGTAATTAAAAAATTTGTACCGGAAGAAAAATAATACGCCTGGGATTCTGCTGGGAATTTGATTGAACTCATAGCTTTCATCTTTGAACACGTTTGCAGTTAGAAAGCAAGTAATAATATGTGTCAGGTAAGACAAGTATGAGAAGATAATGAAATGGCTCTTGAGATGCATGGGAATCCTGCAGTCCTGACAAGCATGATTTCTGTGAAAAAAAAAAAAAAAAGTACAAGGTCATCTTGTTTTAATGATAATAAGTGTACAGAAGGTCCTTTTTACACCCCTCAGGTAAGAAAATATAGTAAATAACAGTCTTCATCCAGCTTTAGCTATAAGCGACTGGGGTTTTGTTACAACCCTGGACTGGAGCAGCACTGAGGCCCTGGGAAGCAATAAATAATAAATTTTGAGCAAAGAGCTGGTTCCCTTCAAACACATACACCCAATATACACATTTTTCCTCTCACAGGAGGAATTCCTATTTTAGCCTAGTGTCTCTCTCTTTTTCTTCTATTTACTAGGAAATTCTTCACCGGTTTCTCAGAAAGTCTCTCAAAAGTCTGCTGCAGCACAAGCTGGCATGCTCACTCTACTTCCCAACAAACAGACATCCAAACTGCAAACAATGTTAAACTTTTTAAATGATCGCCTCTGTTTACTTGCTTTGACAGCTGGCAGTGAGTTAGGTATCATGTCCATGGCCATCTTCCATTGTGTGGTAACACGGAGAAAGCCTGACTTTAGGAAGAGAAAAAGACTGCACTTGGTGCTGGCAGCCTGAGGAGAGGAAGGTCCCTGGAGGGGAAGCAGCAGCCCTGTGGCCAGGGCACCGAGGTGCCATCACCAGCGAAGGACCACAGCGTTGCTAACAACCGCGTAATGCAGACCCCAAGGGGCTTGTCAGGCCTGGCTGGTGTTTGCCTTGTGTTGGGATTATTTCAGCTTCCTTCAGCTGAGACAGCAAAGTTCACCTACAGTTAGGTGGCTGACATCTAACTTAATTTTAGTTTTTGTGTATCTTTATATAACTGAGTGTTTTTTTAACCTAAAGCCATTACACTGTGTATGATAAAAGTCTATTGCAATAGACTTTTGATAAAAGTCTAGTGCAATCAAGGAGGTGTGTCATAATTAAACTTCTGGACCAGAAAGAAAGATGTGTTAACCACAAAATGGTCAGTGATAGCACTAAGGAAACCAAGATGGGAGGAATAGGGAGGTGGACTATGGAAAGGAAAACAGCACAGGTAAGAGGCAAAAGTTGTGCAGAGGGAAAGGAGGGAAAGCAGCCATGGACAGAATCAGATCATAGGGGGGACTGGAAGTGGATAGAAAACTAAACCTTCTTTTTTTCTTTCTTTCTTTCTTTCTTTCTTTCTTTCTTTCTTTCTTTCTTTCTTTCTTTCTTTCTTTCTTTCTTTCTTTCTTTCTTTCTTTTTTTAATAAGATGTGAGCTACACACATATACACAGGGTGGAAAATGAGAAAGTAATCTCTACTTCAGAGATATGTCTTCTAAAATCTTTAACTGAAACCTAAGCTGCCTTTGTGTTTTTGCAAATCTGTGTCAAAATCTGTTAAGAGGGATCCAGGCATGGGAATAAGCACTTACTAAGAAGAATGCATCAGTGCTGCAAATCCACTAAGAGCCCCACTTCAAAAATTGAGACTTGGAGATTTTTGTGATTTTTTTCCCCTTTCCCGTTAATTACTTTACCAGCATTTCTGCACAGCCAGATGCTCCATACTGAAAGGTCAGTGAAGGACCCTGCCCGTGTTCAATGCCCACCCAGGGGCCCCATGCCCACCGCCTCAGCCCGCTGCCAGCAGCCTGGCCGCAGGACCTGCAGTGTCCTCGCCGGGACTGCACGCAGCCTGGCTCCGCGCTTCCCAGCCTGGGGACTTGATCCAGAGCCCCGTGAAGACAACACAAAGATCTTCATTGAGCTCAATGATCTTCCAGTCGAGCTTCTCGGCAATTTCCTTTCAGAAAGGTGCCATAGGCACTAACTTTCTGTGCCAGCTGGTCTGGGAATTAACGTGTGGAGGAGACCAGGCTTTATCCTTGGCATCAGGGTGTGTGTGTGTTCTGGCAGCCCACACAGAGGAGAAACCAAGGCACCATTCTAGCTCCTGTAAATGACTTTTGAGACTGACCAAATCTCTTGGAGTTAGAAGAAAAGAATCTTGTTCTTTTTTTTCCACAAGAACTGATGAATAGCTTCTGTTCAAAAGGAAGTGACAATTTTACTACACGTATCAAGCATCCTATCTGCTTTTTCTTACGCCTTCAAAGTGAAAGAATAGCATGAACCTTGTAAAGCACTCTTCACTCTTCTAAAATGTCATAGAGAAACATGTGAGTTATGATTCCCATAGAGCTCTCTCTATAGGAAACTTCTGTCTTTGGACCTCTCCTTTATGTGCCTGTAAAGCATACGCGAAGCCACAGCATGGAATAAATCAAAGAATCGCTGATCCCCGGCGTTGCTCTCTAACTCCACTGGTACATGCCGGGAGATGGACCGTGTGCCTTGGCGCTCGGGTCCTCCTGGCAGCCACGCTCTGCAGAGCCGGGGGCTGCCGTCAGGGCAAACCTTCGGTAAAAGCTCCGGGAGCGGGGGCAGGGAGCCCCCCAGCTCACGCCCGCTCAGGGAATGGCCGTGGCCGAGGGAGCTGCCCTCGGGCCGCTCCGGGGGGCGTCTCCGAGCCCCATCCAGCCCGGGCACCCCCCGGGCCCCCCCCTGCGCCCCAGGGCTGCGGCCCGGCGGGGCCGGGGAGGGGCCGGGCCGTGGCGGTGGCTGCCCGCGGTGGGGGAGCACCGCCCCCCGCCTGCCGCCGGGGCGGGGGCTCCGGGGCTTCGGCAGCGCCCCCCGCAGCAGCGCCGCGGCTCGCAGCCGGCCCCGCTTCACCTCCAGCCCTCCGCGGCTGCTCGGGGGTGGAGCGGAGCCCCCGGGCCGGCCCAGCCCGCGCCCACCGCGCTCCGGGGGCCGGCAGCAGGACCCCGAGGGGCGCCTGCCGAGCCCCGGGGGCTTCCCGAGGAAAGGATGCGAGCGGGCGGATGGCACGAGGGGAAGTAAGTGGCGGCGAGTTTTATTTTTTTTCCTCCCTGTTGTTTGGGTTTTGTGGGGGAACTGTGCATAACTTGTGCTTGCAACGTGCATGCTCTTCTTTAAAGATTTATCCGGTGCAGGGAGTGAGGCGTTGATTTATATGGAGAATTCAAGTAATTTGACAGACTGTGGTTGGAAAGATGTATTTAAATTCTTTGGAATGAAAGGTTAATGCTTCTGCATCAGGAAAAAATTACTGCTAAAACAGGTAGGTGTATTCAGCCAGCCTCTTGCAGCCAGATAGTAGAAGAGCCAGGAAGAGTTGAACCGAGGTGGGATCTTCCTCTCCAGTCCTTCAGATTATATTAAGTTATATAATTGTATAACTTTGAGTTGAAAGCTGAACTCTCATATTGCATGGAGCCATAGTGTTCCACCTCATCAGGGTAATCTGCATTTAAACACTTTCTCAGGAAGATGGGATGGCCGCCTCTGCTGCACCTGTGGTCTAAAGCAACAGCCAGTGCTGACAGCTTCAACAGTCACCTCAAGTAACATTTTAGTGGATACAGAAAGATCTGAGGAGAAAATTCTATGTCAGAAAATCAAGTTGTAGCTCCATCATCATCTTAAGCTCTACCATTCCCCTTGTCCATTTGTTCCTAGAGCCTTCCTTGGAAAAAATAAGGTTCAGCTATGGAATGGGCCAGGCCAGAAGGCTGATCTGGCTGGAAAAGCTGCTTACCTTATTTTTAGCTAGAACAGCTTCTTGATTTCATTGTACAGGGACCTAGATGTAGGCACAAAAGAAAAGAAGTAACAAAGTCCCCCTTCATAACCCACATTTAAGGCTGTGGCACCTTGATCACTGTGAACTACCTAGAGTGCAAGTCCTGCAGGTAGTCCATGAGAAACAGGGTTCTCAGTCACACGGGCACTTCAGAAAACCTATTTGCACATTTTTAAAATTAAATAATCAGTCCTGAGATTTGTATTGATCTGATTTGACCCATGCGTTGTAGTAGTGTCTTGAAACTCAGCCTCCATTAAAAATCTCTCTCTCTCTTGGTACCAAAGACAATTGTACACATGAGATGCAGGGAAAGCAGTAGATGTTTTCATCTGTCATACCACAGCATCATCTCCGAGGCTCAGTGATGGCATTTCAGTGCAGCATGAATATCCCAGATGTGCTTGTTCAAAGATGAAAGCGGTTCTGCTGGAGCTGACTAAAATTGTCTGTCTTTGTTACACGTACACTGCGCTACCCTTACAGATCACCGTGGCTTCGTTTCATTGCCCAGCCGTGCACTATAAAGAACGATCGCCTCAGCGTATACCACAGCAGACACCAAAGAGGCATGGAGAACCATGTGCACCTTTCCCAGGCGTGATAAACCTCACAGGTCTTTTAACGCCCCAAGTGGAGCAGAGAGGCTGTCTGCTCCCCCCTTGCAGAAGTCCAGGTGAATGTAGTCCTGGACACTCTCGTTTCTGCTGTGAGCATCAAGTCCTTTCTGAGTTGTGCCAAGCTCCTAGTCTCAGAGATGTGTCGCTGCAATGACTCCCCTCTGCCAGCCATCTTCTTCAAACAGGATGAATGATCCCTTTCCTCACTTGCAGCTCTCATTTCAGCTTCATAGCAGCACCCCAGCACCAGGTCTTGTGAGAAAGTCAGATTAGGACCTGCTCTAGGGTTGGGCAGATTCTGAAACAGAGAATAATGAGGTCAGGTATGGAGACTGTGATTTTCTGCCTGTTGCATTAGAGCTGCTTTGCTCTAGCAGAGTCCACGAGCATTTGTCATGCTTCCTGTCCTTTCAGGGTTATTTCATGCATAAATTTGCCAAGGAAAATGCCACTGCCTGTATTCAAAATTTCTTCTTCTCTTTGTCTCCTGAATAATTCCACCCTCCTCCCACCCCAAGTTGTTTCACATCCACTGCTTTTGAGTGCCATCCTCTCGTAGGTCCTCCGTATTCCCAACACTCACCAGCATAAGCAGACAAGCCAAAGGAGAAGTTATTATGGGAATGTATGGGTATGAACACACATGCAGCCCCCTGCAGCTTACTTCTGTAAGAAAACTGTTGATCCCTGATTCTTGCTCGGTGGTATTTGCAGCCAAGGTCCGGAGGCATGAGCAGGCGGTGTGTTAGAGCTCAGGATCTGCTGAAAGCCTGCTTCAGGCCCACCACCTGCTACGCAGTGAGTTCGCTGCCCTCGGCAGCCTGGCAGTTTGCTGTGTGGGGAGGTATTTCAGGGAGCTTTTAGAGATCTGAAAGCACTGATTATTAATCCTGCACTCCATATGAGGTCCATTGATTTGTGCACACAGTCGTGGAGCTTGACGGGAATTGCATGTACCAAACAAACTGGCTCTCCTCTCTGAGAACCTGAAAGAGTTTCTAAACAACTTTCTCCTCCTGTATGCAGCATACCCAGAAATACTGGTGTGTGTGCTTCGTAAGTTCCACCCCACGGCAACAGATCAATGCAATCTAAAATCATCAGAAACGTAAAAACAGTAAAAGGAGGCCTGAAGGTGAGTAAGCAGAGACTTTTTTGTTCAGTGAATTGTTCTGGTGCATGTAGCATTATGTACTGGTTTGTATATGGTATAAGTATGTAGCCTGAGACCTGCATGCCACTTTTATTGCTAAGTCTCACCTTTTGCAGGAGAGACCATTTTCTCACTGAAAATGAAATGCTGTAAGCAGAATTCAGCTGTTGTTTAGAAGAGAAAATGTGAAATAGACCAAAGTCAACTTCTGATGTGATTTCCATATTCTGAACCACTTTGGGATAATTTCTGGGGTTAGATGCAGACAAAAGCTTCTTGTGCTCTTAAAAATGGTATCCCAAATGGCTCTGTCTTTATGTTTCAACAGAAAAGAACCAGGTGTTTTGAAGTAGAGGATGAAAGAACCAACTGAGCAGCCTTCTCTGAAAGTTGGAGGAAAAGTGGACTCAGCTGAGAACAAATTAAAACAAGCTGACATGGAATTAAAGCAACTTCAAGCTCCATCTGAGGTTTTCCTACATTTTCTTCATGTAATAACTAATTATTCTTTTCAGCCAACCTGTGGAGCTATTACTGTTCTTGATACATGAAGGGGTTGAGGGTATGCAGCGCCAAACCAGCCCCTTTCCAGTGTGCCTGTTGAAAATGCTCCCCAGTGCTGCCTCTGCCTCAAGGAACCCATCACACCTTAGAGACTCCCTTTGGCTTTGCACTTAGAGATGTTGTTCATAACGCCAGCTGCATCTTCATCAGCTTCCTAGAGAACCGAGCAGTTGAAGCTGAATAATCACTTGCTATGTCAGCTAGAGCTGTGGTCCCAGCTGCCCTGAGTGATCAGTCTGGCTAACCCGCCATGCCTCGCTCCCTGCTTCGGTCGTACAGGCCACAGATGAGGGGTTTTCTTGAGGAGTTTGACCACTACTCTTCCTTGGTCAAGCTCATGTCAATCTACCAAGCAACTAACAGGACTGCCTTCAATTGGACAGACAGCCGCATTGTGGAGTGGGAGAAATTTGCTGAGCTGGCTAAATATGAGCCAGAGTCCCAGAAGCCAACAGTGAAGGCTCTCCTCATCGTGGCGTACTCGGTGATAATCATCATGTCTCTCTTTGGGAACATGCTGGTGTGCCACGTGGTGCTGAAGAACAAGAGGATGCACTCAGCCACCAGCCTTTTCATCGTCAACCTTGCGGTCTCTGACATTATGATCACGCTGCTCAACACACCTTTTACCTTGGTAAGTGGCATGCTGTGCTGTCCTTTCAGCCAGGAGGGGAGTCTCGTGGAAAGGCTCTGCCTGGTGGTCGCAGGCTCTCTGCGCACACTATTCTAGGACTGAGGCATGAACACAACAGAAATAAGTCTGGTAGCCAGCTCTGCCAGGCAAGTAAAACTCTGGTCATCAAATTGTGCTCCCCTTGCTCTTCTAGACTCTGTATTTCCTAAAACACTCTGAAGTCTCTCCAGGTATGCTGCTGAACTGACACAAATCAGAAGAGCTTGGGGAATGGAGAATAGGTGTCTGGATATGTACGTGATGTTAACATACATACTGGGGAATTACAAGGTCAAAATTAAGACTTACTGGGTCAAAAAAACTTGAGTGCTGGTTGTACGTAGGTAACTGGAAGAAAGAAGGCAAATTCTTCAGATCTACCAGCTGGGTAAAGTCTTTACTGAAAGCTCTTCAGACCTGCAGGGGTGGTTGTGTGAGCAAACCATGGTCCGCTTTTTCCAAATATAATTGTTAGTATAATCAAAAAGTTATTACCTTTGCTCACAAATGATGTTTATGTGATTAAACCAGGAGGGCTGCAACAGGACCACTCATTTCAACTATGTTTTTTAACCTTGTAAACTCTTCTGTAAAGTGTTGGAAATCCAGCATAGCTAGTTGGGTTTCAGGTGAGGCTGCCCAGACAGCCACCCAAAAAGCATGAGCTGGCTCGTGTGCAGTCCAGGGGGTTTCTCTACGGATTTGCTTACTGATGGCTTGCTTTCCCCTCAGGTTCGGTTTGTGAACAGCACGTGGATCTTTGGGAAGGCCATGTGCCACATCAGCCGCTTCGTGCAGTACTGCTCGCTCCACGTTTCCACGCTGACTCTAACAGCCATCGCCCTGGACAGGCACCAGGTGAGGCACTGCTTGTCTGCGCTTCCCTTGCAAGGCTCCTCCCAAGCCCCTGCCAGCCTCCGCTGAGCCGGTGGTTCAGGCTTTATTTTAAATGGGGGCCTTGAAAGACAGCACAGCCTGCCGAATGCAATGCATTTGCTTAGCTATACAGGGACTTTTTTCAAGCGTTTCAGCTTTCTATCCCCAAAACCATAAAACACTGGTCTGTATCATCCTGAGCTTAAATTCTGACCTTGTCACCAGTTTGTTCTTTTGTTCTTCCTTTCCCACTGGGCATTTGCTGCATCATCAAGCTGCAGGGCAGATCGAGTTGGTAGCAGTTCTCATCTCACTGTAGCAGTGAGTAAAAAGCAATTCTGATGTTAAAACTCTAAAGCAGAGGATTAAAATGTAACTGTGGGACTGATGCTGGACCATAAAGGGGAGTGGCAGAGTGAGAAACTTCTGTTGGAAACATTGGGAGGACACGTTGGAGCTGTGGGAAGACTTTACCTGCCACCTGCCTACAGCCAAGCTGCATCAGTTGCTTACTTACTGTAATAAATACTCAATGTACTGCAAGTAGACAAAAGAGGAGGTAGACTGGGCCAGTGCTTATTTCTGGCAGTCACTCTCCTTTCCTGTATTATACATACACCTATCAGGCAAAATGATATTCTTCGGACTTTGAGCTTTTGTAAGCTCATTATCTTTTTTTAATCTAACTCAGGAAATTTCGTAAAAGGTGAGTTAATCCCTCAAAACATGGGAGAAGGGCTCAGCTTGATAGGTTTAGCTAGTACAGAAGACATTTCATTATGTAATTCATATAGAATAAATGAACGTACTCATTACTGAAGAGACTTGTGTAGATTTTTTTTAAAGTAACCTACAATTTAAAGAAAATTAGTCTCACAGAAGAAAATAGAGAAAAAGTTTATTTGAAAGCACTTCTGAAAAGTTGAAGGGTTGCCATTTTCTAGGTCACTCTAATAAGCAGGACATTTTCCTAATCATGGATGTTATTTTCTTAATAGCATTAGATCATGTGAAAAATACCTCTGCTGTGTATACTGGTGGAGGGACTTTGCTTTCCCATGAGATAAGAGTCACTGTGAAGTCTTTATTACAGGTCATTCTGAACCCACTAAAGCAAAGGATGTCACTAACAAAAGGAGCGCTGAGCATTTCTGTTATCTGGCTGATGGCAACCTGTTTCTCCCTGCCACATGCCATCTATCAAAAGCTTTTCCAGTATAACTACAGGTGAGTTCCTCCCTGGCACATCTGACCCCTTCCAAGCAAGAAGTCCTGCAGCCTTCAGCTGCAGTGGTGGTGGCTCTTAGCAGGCAGAGCTCCTGGAGGGGCTCCCAGGTTCGGGGGGGAAGGCAAGAACTTGGTGGAATCAGCGGGAATTTGTGTGTGAATAAAATCTAACTTCCTACAGCAGCGGTGGCTGCTGTGAAGAGCCTCTTGGCTCACTTCAGTGCACGTATGTGCTCAGGACCTCGGCTTGTTTTCATCTCCCCAGAATCAGGACGAGCGGGCTAGCCTCACCTGTGCAGCCTCGTGCTGGTGGTAGGCTGTAGGGCGCGGGTGGGCAGGCGGTGCGGCTCTGCTGGGGCACGGCAGCTTGGTGCCTCCTTGAGTTTCATCACACCTTCAGGGTGGGGTCTGTCCCCGGTCTTTCCCGAGGGCCTTTCCTCTTCCCTCCTCACTCAGCTTTTCGGTCCCAAGAAGACCACGTCTATGCAGCTTGCCCAGTACCCAGACAGGGAGGAAGTGGAGAGCAGGTGCAGGAGTTTGAAAAAGAAAGAAAATAAAACTTATCACGTAAACATCTGGTACTTACTTTAGCAAGACTATACAGAAAACCACCCAAATAACTGTTTCTAGTATGCTTGTCTTCCCTAGCAATGAAGAGGGCTCTTTGCTCGGCTGAACACAACAATAAAAACTATTTAAAGAAGATAAAGTGGAATTTCACACCCACGTGAAGACTTCTGAAGTATCAGAAGAAAGTGAAGGTTCTGCTCTGGAGAAAAAAAAAATAAAAAAAATACGCTTATCTTCTCATCTACCTGTTAGTCTAGTGAGGGCTTTCATTACTAGGAAGTCACCCTTTCTACTAGGGAGAAATAAAGAATCAGAAGTCTTGTTTGGGTTTGCCCTTGCAATCTGTGGTTCCTCCACATTATCTAATCCACTGCGGTCCTCTTGTCCTCACGAGCCTCAAGAGTGCCAAGCTTTAGCCCTGGGTGCGCAACATAGGTCAGGAGAACCCACAACCCACAGCCCGCCTGTGGTGTCACTGCAACCTCCCGGCCACCACGTAGGCCGTAATGCTACCCTGCGTGTGGTTTTCGTGGTGCTGCTTCATTCTGCTGGTGCCTGCGTTTTGCAGGAATGCTGGGCTCGAGGCCAAGGGACTGGAATTTTCAGCTTGAGAGCTGAGTACCTGGGAGCAGAGTGAGAAGACAGCAGGAGAAAGATTTTTATTGTAGATATTGAGCTTCTGTATAAAGGACAAATGTCTTTCTTACCCACAGTACGGCCACTTCTATCAATGTGACAGGGAGACCATTCAACTATTTGCGCAGGCTTTTTATAGCTGTTTGCGTACAGGAGGTTACACGAAATAGGAGAGTAATCAGGGCTTTCACAGCTCTTCCTTGCTTGTGCTTATGATTTATTTGCTGAGAGATGCCTTATGGGGGAACATAAGATCTTCAACTGCTTAGACTTTGTAAACAAAGTGCTGGGTTACTCCAGTGCTTGCATTGCTTCGCAGCTGCGCTCAGGCTATTACTGAACAAATTGCTTATGAATGAACAAATGCCGCTATCTCTTTCACTGCACCTGTCTCTGCTCGTCCTTTAGTGTGCCCAGAGGAAACCTAGCCTCAAGCTGGCATGAGGCAGCTCAGCGATATAAGGACTTCCAGGACATGTTATTCTCATCGCAGTTTTCCATTGAATAAAAATCCCGGTTGTAATATCGCCCATAATAGGCCCTGTGGGGCAGGAGCCCCTGCGACATCCGAGCGGGGAGCTGTTCCTCCCGTGGGAACAGGGATGGGCTCCAGCAGCACCGGACCCCGCTGGCTGCGGCGTGCGGTGGCGCGGCCAAATCCGTGGTGACCCCGGGCTCCACCAACACGCGGCGGCCTCTCCGGCCTCGCTCTCTGCCAGCCGCTGTCCTTGAGCAGGCGGGAGCTGCTTCTCACGCCTGCACCATCTGCAGGCCAGCCGGCAGCCCCAGGGCACGGCCTGGCCTCCCCGTGCCCCCCAGGAGGAAGCGCGGCTGCCCTCCTCTCCCGTGAGCATCCTCGGAGCCCCTCGTGGCTCTGCTCCCCTGCCCCTCGTACTGCCTCTTCGCAGGCACAGCTCCACTCACTGAAGTCCTTTTCCAAGCAATCTTCTATTTGCGGTACAAAAGCCAACTCCGAGGGCTGAAAACAGGATATTAAAGATATTAATCAATACTACAGCAAATAATGTGGCTTGATGGAGGCTAACAAGTGAACAGAGGACAAGGTTTGAAGAGAAAAGGGCAAAATGGAGTAAAAGAAAAAAAGCAGGGAAAAAAAAAAAAAGAAAAGGAGAGAACATCCACAGGAAATAAATTTCTGAGTGCCCCTTCCTCTTAAGGTGTTATTGTTTCCAGTCATCTGCTGTGCAATGTGGAGGAACACTTGGTTCTCTGCAGGAGCTGTTGAGGTTCGTGTGCTGAGAGCAGCAATGCAGTGAGAGAAATGCTAACAGAGCGTGTGTCTGTTGTGCTGAATTTGGCAGGTTAGTTAATTTCTGTTGAATTAAGCTATCGGATGTAGTTAAACTATTTTTAAAAAAATATTTATTTTTTTAATTATTGTTTTTATTTATTTATTTATTTTTGTTAGTTAGCCACCAGAAGCTAAACTGTGGTGTTGAAGTTAAACCCGAGTTAAGCAATCTGATTGTCCAATAATTGTGCCTGTTTTACGAGGCAGCGGCAAGGTCCCCCGGAGGAAACACGACGGGCAGGACGCGAAGCCGTGCTGTCGGGGTGCAGGTGGCTCTGCAGGGGGCACCGGAGCGCTCCCTGGCACAGCCCTTGGCCTCCGGCCCCGGCTGCCCGCAGTGGGGTCCTGGACAGGAGGGCGGCTCAGAGGGGTGGTGGGGCCCTCAGGGTGCCCTGGGCAGCGGCTGCAGGTCCAGTGTGGCAAAGACAAGTGAGAGCTAGGGCAAGCAGGCTGCAGTGATGACCCCTGCGTGTCCTGAAGCTCTGCTGCGTCCCAGGAGTATTGGGTTGGTTGTGCGTGGCCAGACAGCTGTTTGAACAGGCCATCCACAGCAGCAGTAACGCATCCTGGGCTGGATTTCTGGGTGGACAGGTTTAGGGAAACCTGGGCGTCATATGTCCTTTACCTGGGTGTGTAGGAATCACATACAAGCCGGGAGAAGAGCAGGGAGTTCAGTGGTGCTCCCTCACTATCCCCTCTCCTCCTGCATTGGGATTTTCAGGAAGAGAAAGGTGACACTGCTGTGTCTGTGCCCAGGCACACGCAGGGAGGGCGCAGATCTGATCAGTTCAGCGCTTCTTCCACAGGAGCCCATTTTGTAAAAAGGGGCCTTCAGGAGCAACTTCTTGCCATGTTAAGGGGACTCATTCAATTAAAATCCACTGCAGCATCAAAGAAGAAACTCCACATTGTCTTTCTAAGACTTTCGTGTATCAGACAACAGGACAGTTTAGGAGGGAAGGTGATACAAATACACAGTAGCCAGTCTTAGCCTCAGTGAGAAAGATGTGGAGAACATCATGAGAGAAGGCTTTCTGGGGAACAGAAAATAAACAATTTTGAATAAGCTTTGTTTGGTTGAGATTAGCAATATCTGGCCCTCCTCTGTCTGCACTACAAGCCTGAGGATGTGGTTGTGGGTGGTGTGAAAGCCCCACTATGGTTTGCCAAATTAGCAGCAGCCGTTTACAAAGCAATGCCCACATGCTATATACATAATTCTTTGTTTTCAAGGGAAGCCACTGTCCGGAGCTTGTGCGTCCCCGATTTTCCTGAGCCTGCAGAACTGGTCTGGAAGTATCTGGACCTGTCTACCTTTCTCCTCCTCTACCTCCTGCCCCTGCTCATCATCACTGTCACCTACACACGCCTGGCTAAGAAGCTGTGGCTCCGCAATGCCATTGGAGACATCACCACGCAGCAGTATATCACCCACCACAAGAACAAGAAGAAGAGCATCAAGATGCTGGTGCTGGTGGTGGTGGTCTTCGCCGTCTGCTGGTTCCCTCTCAACTGCTACGTGGTGCTCATCTCCAGCCTAGGCATCAAGACGAAGAACTCCCTCTATTTTGCCCTGCACTGGTTTGCCATGAGCAGCACCTGCTACAATCCTTTCATCTACTGCTGGCTGAACGAGAGCTTCCGCTCGGAGCTCAAGTCCTTGCTCTGCATGTGCCAGAAGGTGCCTCCGCCTCGGGACAATGTGCTGCTGCCGCCTGTTATCACGTCCTGCCGGGAGGCATGGATGGAGCAGGCCAGGTGCAGGAAGGGACCTTCCTCCCAGACCATTTGCTCCACTGTCAACGTCCAGACAGCCAACACCGATCTGTGAGCCGAAGGGCAGAGGTGAGTTGGTTGGTGGACATCAAAGGGCATCTCCCTGTTTCTTCTCAGGAATCCGTGTTGCTGCTCTGGTTTATTATTACTGCTTTTTACATATTACTTACTGGTATCACAGTAGTACCCGCTTTACTCGGTGCTGTGGAAACACAGCCTTTTAAACACCCTCCCTCCAAGCCCGCAATTGAAACTGGTCCAAGGAGCAGGCAAGCATGCAGGGGACATGGGAGAACATGGATGGGGTGGTTGCTTTCAGGGGGACTCCCATCATTTTCACAGCACGGGCTGTGGGACCCCAGCTTCCTGCCTTGCTGGTCTGTGTCAGAGCCTGTAATGTGTGCCGTGATACCAGCAGGGCTTTGCAGAGATGCACAAGTGTGCAGGTTTTGACTGTTTGAAGGAAGGACTTTGACATCCAGGTAGACTTTGTCCATAGATGATTTCTCCAGATAATTTATACCAAAGCCTCCCAGCAGAGTCAAGGGTAAGGTAAGTCAGCAGTGGTTTCCATGTGAGGTACAGCTGCTCTTCCTCCCCTTGCTCTTTCCTCCCTGGCACTGTCCTACCCCCTTGCTGCTTTGGGATCTGCAGAGCAAACAGCTGGAAACTGCCCAGGAGTGCTGGTGGAGCTGGGAGCACGCGGCGGTGTGAGCAGGCAGCGGGAGCAGCGCGGGATGGCGCTGCCGGCACTCCCGGGGGCGTAGAGCTCCAGCAGGGCTATGTGGGTAAAGGTAAGGGAAGAACTTAATTTGGCTGCTAGAGCCACGTGAATAACTGTGTTGGAAGGCAGGGCATGGATGCAGGCAACACTGGCTCCGTGGGATTTACAGAGGAACAAGTGGATGGAGCGACGTGCTGTGCCCAGCACACGGAGCTCTGAGCAACCAAACCTCCATCCTCGGCGGCACCAAGGGAGCAGAGCCGGTGAGCAGGAAGAGATTGTCCCCACAACGCGGCTTAGACTGGAGCTGTGCTTCATAATTAGACACAATTTTATTTAGTCCAGTGGGAATTCCTTCTAATTTCTATTATAAATCCATTAATTCATCAAATAAACCTACGCAG
Organism: Oxyura jamaicensis; assembly: GCF_011077185.1. Classification (NCBI taxonomy): domain Eukaryota; kingdom Metazoa; phylum Chordata; class Aves; order Anseriformes; family Anatidae; genus Oxyura; species Oxyura jamaicensis. Next base: position 446,609 of record NC_048896.1, read on the forward strand.
GAACTAAAGGCCATTAAATACTGCATCAGGGCTGTAGCATTCACTAACTGAAGAATGAAATTATTCTACATAATTACTAATTGTTGTAAGAGAAATTCATTTAGACAGCTGAATTGACTCAGAGTAAGAGGGAAAGTTTTGTTTACAATCCTGGGGAAAATACAGTTTAATTTAGTTGTGCTTGGGAGGTAGATGAAGAAAATAAGATGGAACAAAGGAAAGAGAGAGGAAAAAAAGAAAAAGACAAGGACAAGAGACAAAGAGGCAGACAGAAACCACATTTGCTATGTGATTTTGTAAGCAGTGTTGAGCAGTGGTTGGGAATTGAGAACAGGATCTGCTTCTGACCTAGCCAGAGCTATCCCCTCCCCATCATGCCACCCCTGTAATAAATTGCACCAAGACTGGAGATCAAGAAAGACTGAAATTGTCCCACAAAATGCACTGCTCTAAAGCAGAGAACCCTTAAACCAAGCCTAAAAATGTGTTCATTGTGCTCTTCGCAAGTTGTTCTCAGGCTGTCTTTTCACAGTCCACTTTACACGTGCACACAAAACACATGGTTTCGAAGAGATCCATCTTTCTACATTTTCTTTCAACGTGCACTTTATATCTCAGGCTTCTATGAAATAACGATAGCAACAATATTAACATGATATATTCCATGAGAAACATGGCTCTCACTGTAATGCTGTATTTTCTTGTGATGTTTGTCCAAGAGTGCTGGTACAGACTGGCTACCCATTTCCCTAGAAAGAACCATGCTTCTGGGGAGCAGCGAGCCAGCCCTGGGGTTGTACCTGCCTGGCATCTTCGCAGTACAAGAAGTGGTCTGGGAGCACCTGTCACTTCTGTTGGCTATGGGAGTATCAGAAGTCTCTCAGAAATCTCTTAAGCTTGTCTCAAGTCCATCTTTAAGATTTATTAGTTTTTTTTTTTTTTTTTTTTTTTTTCTTCTTTCTATCTTTAAATGGCTTCATGATCTTTTTCTGGAGGAATCAAAGACCTCAGTCCAAAGTAGGTCTCTGTTCATGCCTTGGTTTCCTGCCAGTCCCCTGCCACGCATGTAGCTGTCTCTTGCTATGAAAAGTAACTTAGCTTTTTTCCTTAGATCTGTAAACTGTAGCATGTCTTTATTGCTGAGATTCTTCTCCCCTAAATGGGCATGATGTAAGAGCTGTCTGTATTGCATCTTTGTAATGACTTTGCTATCTGGACTGACAATTATCAATGACTGAATGAGATTCAAAACCTCACACACTTTACTCATTACCTAGGGGCTCTCATATCACTCGAGGATGGATGCACTGGCTAATCAGCTTGCAAGCAAAGGTTAGGATGCATGACTTGAAAAAAAAAAAAATAGGAAAAAAAAAAAAGGAGGAAAGCTGAGCTATGTTGTTTGACTTGGGAAGGTACAGTGACTGAGGGGCAAGAGGGTGCACCTCTGCTGAAATGCAGGCACCAGGCTTGCTCCTACCATTAGAAGGTTTACCTGGCCAATGTCCAGAAGAAAAAACTTAAGAAATCTGCTTTTGCTAAAATGCATCAGGGTCTGAGCTTACTCAGCAGGTAAATAGATGCTGAAGTGCTTAACACTTTGTCCTCAGACACACGCTCACACGTGGAATGGCTTCCTGAACGCCCCAGGCAGCTGTGTATCCTGCATCACGGCTGTGGCCAGCCCTTCCCCTGGGTGCTTCTGTCCCCCCCACTGCCCCAGCAGGCTGCCGGGGGGTGGTGGTGGCTGCTGCGGGCACCTGGACGGTACGGTGCTGTGTCCTGTGCCATCAGTTCCCCACAGCCCTTCTGGCCCTGGACGCCCTCAGAGCTGGGGTGGTGGGGTGAGCTGCTGTGGGGTGGGCAGAGCGGTCCCAGGCAGCCTGACTGCCGCACAAGCCCTTGTCCTGTCCCTTGCCAGGCTGAACCGGCCTCTGCCGCCCCGGCTGTGGCCCTTGGCAGCACGCAGGTGCCTCAGACTTATCGCCGCGGGAGGCAGGATCCCGAGGGTGAGCCTGGAGGACACAGTCCTAAGACGGCGACTTACCGGAGCCTGCTCCACAGGAACTACCCGAGCACACGCAAATCAGTATGCAAAGATTCAACGGGGAAATGTCTGGGTGATTAACAACCCAGATTTACTCATGTTAGCTCATGCCAAATGTATCCAACTGCCTTCAGCAGAGTTGCTGATGAAGGCGATAACAGAGAACACAGTGCAGAGGATACCTGAATTCCAGAGACAAATCCCCTTATATAGCCCCACCACATAATGAACAAAGAAACCACAAAATGCCAACTAGATGAGGAAAAGCGAAGCAGAAAAAAAATTGCAATGAGTCAGAAAATTAGCTCAGGAAAGAGAAGCAGAACAGAATTATTAACTGTTAGCTCTTCAAGTTGAAAACTATACAGAAAGTCTGTTCAAAGGAATAAATGGAAATGTTCTCAGTTAGATCCACATCAAGCCCTGAGAAGTGGGAATGCAGCTGGGCCAGCATCAGAGACCATCCTCTTACACTACTATAAAAATTAGCAGATTTGTTCATGCTGATACCCAGAGGGAGAAGAGGGAGAAAAGCCCCCAAACCTCACACAGGAAGTTTGGATGCAAAGTGCACACCTAGAGTTAATTATCAGCCAGAAAATAACGAACAGACAGCTGCTGCCATGGCCAGCAGAGAAGAGTTTCTCCTGCAAGTCAGGGAAGATTGCTCTACCCTCTTACCGACTGAAAAGCAAACACGCCCATTTCCCTCAAGCTATCACCTCCTACATTGCGGTGGGGAGAAAAATTCGTCTGATCTCCCCAGATTTTGGATGAAGCCCAAGCAGGAATACTAAAAGGATAAGGACAGGGTTCTTATGCCCAGCATAGCGCTGCAGCCAGCTCTCATTTTAAAGATTCAAGGCTTTTCACAAAGCTGTCCTGCCCAGCTGCTGCTCAGCAGTAGCCCCTACCCAAATTCCCTGGATGTTTCTGCGTCCTGAGTTCAATCTCCAAGCACTCCCAAAGGCACACACCTTTCCAGTAACAGCTGCTCCATGTAGCTTGTCCTGAGCAGCTTCTGTGCAAAGCAGGTTCACCAGAGGCAATTTCGCTGTTGGCCATTCCGCGTTTCATGTGTCTGCGCAGAACAGAACTGCAGTCCCTGGGGTTGTCAGGATGAGCAGGCGTGCAGGAGCAGATCCCTGGGTGCTGCTGAAGCCCTGGTGAGGGTCTGCCCGAAGCACCAAGCTGCACGAGGAGATGGGGTGGCATGGGGTCAGTGCGGAGGCGGTCACCGTGCCCAGAGGAAGGCGTGCGGGCGGCTGTGCCTGATGTGCTGCACTGCAGCAAGCCCTTCCTAAGGGGCTGCTGGATGTCTCCCTCCAGATCAAAGCCAAAGCATTTCTTGCTTCACCTCCTGTCTGCATTTACTCCTTTGCCCCCAGCAATAGGGGTTAAAGGAACACCTCTGGTCTACACAAAAAAGGTTTTTTTCTCCTGTGAGTCAAGAGTGGCTAATAACGCCTTGTTTGGCAACGCTAACCTGTGTGATGATGCTGCTCGCTGCAACGAGCCGCCGGTGAAGAGCAGCTGTCACTTATCGGAGGTGACAGGGAAAAATATAATAATAATAATAATCAACAGGCTGAAACCCGCAGAAACCAAGTGCTTGGTTTTATAACACAATAGTCTGTCACTTGGAGAGGCCTTTTTTTGTTGTTTCTATGACAGCCCTCATAAAAATCTCCTTGGCAGATACGAACAGACAAATTGCTTTATAAAATTGGATTGATGGACCATCTAATTTGTCTGCTGGAGACAAAAACAATTTATTTATGGGGTACCATAAGAGACAATCATAGGGAGTGTCCCGTTTGATGAAATTCCTGCTTATTGACTTGAAATTAATGCTGCTTTAGTGTATATAAGTTTATATCCTCACCAAGTGTCTTGTCCATCTGACCTATCTGCATGCTTTCCTGGTGCACGTAAGTAGCTAATCCATATCATGTCCTGGCAGGCTGTCGAACCTTGACGATCTCTTGCAGAAAGGATTTCTACTCTGTCAAGGAGCTCCGCTGGGTACTTGTAGCTGAAATCTACAGTGATTTTCGACATTATGGTTGACAGCTTCATGCCGTTCTAGCAGAACTGCACCAGATGCTTCTGCCAGATCTACGAAGTCTTGTGGCTTCTTCTTCTTCTTTTTGATTGGTTGGAAACAGGAGTGATGAGATACTAACAGGCGGACTCCCGTTCTTACCCCTGCCCTCAGAGTGGTTCCAGAGAATGTTTTTCAATGTGGTGATAGGCGCTTTATGTACATAAATGAATTTATATATATAGACTTTTTCCAAATCCCCACTTGTAGCCAGCTTTAGTATGGTAATCAGTGTAATTGCAAGGTTGCCAGACTTTGGATGTTGTTAAGGGGATAATTTATGGTACATTGCAAAAATGATGGTGGGCAAGTGTTTGAGCAACAGATCTTATTCCTTTTCTCAAGACAGAAATGATTGCTGGCTGCCACATCTTGTCCTGGGCAATTTCAAACAGGAGTTAAGTGACCAATGGCCTAAACCTTTTGCAAATTCTTTCTTCCTTCATTGCTCTCAAATCCTGTTTGCCTTGGTTCTGAAGGGGAACAGGGGGGAGTGTGTTGGAGAGGCTTGTCCCCAGCCGCCGTGGCTTTCCTTTGTGCTTTTGCAGGCGTGGCGACACCGAGCTCTGGCAGAGCAGCGTGAGCAGCAGTACGGCCGGCAGCAGCACGTGCTCCTTTCCCTCTTCCAGTCACTGAGGAAGACAAAGACTGAACAAAATAAAATACACTGCAGATGGAAGAGATGTACAAAGCAAGCAAGAAAGAAGTTTCGGTAAAACTTTTTCGCCTTATGAAACAATTTATTTTCTAATTTTCTCCCCCAAGTCTCCAGATAACCATCTAGAATACTGCTGAAGCCTCCCATGGAAGCAGCTCGAGAAAGGATGCTGACAGCTCCTGTGGTCTCCTGAAAAGAGATTTTCTTCCTTCTCCTGCTGCTGTGACTGTGCGTGGTGTTTTCAGGTTATCTGCTAACTCGAGGCACGTGGCGGGGTGGAGCTGCTGTCACAGCAAACATCCACTGCTCCTCAGCCTGCCTGAAATACATCTTCATTGTTACTTCAGGACTTGTGTTTGATTAACCAGCTCTGGTTGCTGCCCGTTGCAGAGAACGTGTAGTAAAACGGGAGCGAGGCAGCCCTGTGCCCCCGCCTGCCTGCTGGCCTCTGCCACCAAACCCTCTCACGAGCCGAGCAGCTCCACTGGGATGGGCACGTTTCCTCCTGATGTTCCCCGGTTTTGCTTTTGGAAATGGGGGTGGATAGGGATTTTGAAATAAACGAGTGCTTATAACTCCTTGTGGCACAGCTCAGTACATGTTTCAGGGGCAGCCCCTGATGAACCCCACAGAGAGCAAACACCCCCTGCCATGGGAAGGCCAGCCTGAACCAAGGCAGCCTTTCCCTCCCCATGATAACAGCTGCGAGACAAATGAAATACTGGGCTGTAACCCTCCTTTACGCGTTGGTTCATTTGGATAACACATTTTTAAGTTCAGAGAAATGGCTGATTCTCAGCTGCACGAGTTGCCCATGGCAAAGCACCTGCTGAAGCGGCAGCAAAGGGAAGCGCCCTTGGCTGCTGCCCGGCTGCTGCTCAGGCAGCCTGGGCTTGGGGACCCCTGCCATCAAGTCCCCCCCCCCAGCACATCCAGAGCACCTGTAGGGAGAAGGAGAGATTTTTAAGTGGGGCTGAGAAAAGGCAGCCACAGGCACTGCAGAGCAGGCAAGCTGCCACTGGGCGCCAGAGGACAAAGGTACCCTCTGAAACTTGGCTTATTTGCAACACCCCTACTCTGCCTGAGCTGCTTGAGCAAAGCAAACAAACCTGAAGTCTATTACATCTGCACTAGTGGGATTTAAAGCTACCTGCACAACACAGTAGAGTTAGCTGCACTGATAGCCTAAGATTCATGTTCTGTAGCCTTAGTCCATCACTCCAAGTAACTTGCCTGCAACAGACACTCTTCAGGCTTGACTCAGTCAAGCATCACTCAGCATGGTTTGTCCTCCCACAGGGAGTACAGGGCGATTTCCTTTTCCCTTGCAGCTGAAATCACTGTTGAAATCGCTCTACAACTGCTGCCAACACTTTTCCCATTGCAAGAAAAATAAGGAAGATAACCCCACACCTCCTGAACCTGCTTGGTGAGCTTGCTTCTGATTGCTAAGCACATTTTATTCCAGCACTTCCCATTTGTTATTTGATTCCAAACTGAAAAACTAGAGCAGGACATCAAATTCAAAAATAAGAAGTAAGAACGGCACCAACCTAAAACCTGGCATCACACGCTTTACCAAGCTGTTGTTTAAAAAGCTCGTTTCCCTACTGGGTACCAGTCTCCCCACCTTCAGTATGTTTACCAGGGGCCAGCACCAGCCTTTGCTGCTCGGCTGAGCTGCCGCCCACAGCCCAGCAGCAGCTCATGCTCAGACGAACAGAGCAGGTGCTCAAGCAGCAGCAGTGGTGTTGTTGGGCTAGCCAGGTGTAGGCAATTACTTGAACAGTGATAAACTGTCAGAAACCTGGAAAAGAGAGAACAACCTTACTACTCCAGCATGGGAGAAAACATGGGTGTTGTGGTGACTGTCCCTGCAGGCTCTGCCCAGGGGGAACCTCGGGGAGCTCCAGTGCCTTCCTTCCCCTCCCAGCCCTGCCTGCTGGCCTCACCCCCCTGCCGCCAGCTCTCTGCCCGGCGGTTGTTGCTGTCCTCCGGGGCCACTCTGCCTGTGCAAGATGAGGGACAGCTGCTGGGGGCAGGCAGGAGGTGATTTACCAACGTTTCCTGAAGCTAAGTTGTCAGTGATTTTCTTTCACCCTTGCATTTCCTCTGTCATTGTGAAGGAAGGAGAGGCTGAGGGTGAAGGTAGGAGGACCTCCAGTGTTTTCCTACTTTTTGCTTTAAGCTTTGATAAAGCATTCTCTGCCCCCCCTCCTGCTATGAACTGGAGGATACGAACCATTCCTCCACTACATTTTATATAATTTTGTTTACATTTTTGTATATACACACACAGTGCCGATGCTGGGCCGACCTCCTCCTTCCTAAACCCACTCCCCAGTGCGTGTGCCAGGACCGGGCACTGTCCGGGCAGCCCCTGGGCACGGCCGGGGCGGGGGGCTGGCGGCAGGGGCCGGCGCTGCTCGCTGCAGCCCTGCTGGGGACCCCGCTCCTGCTCCGTGCTGGGGTGGCTTTTGCCATGGGTGGCCTCTGGGCTCTCAGATGCGGTGTGTGCTTGCTCCTCCTGCTTGCTTCAAATTAACTACAGGAGGTAAGAAATTCTGAAAGCTGGGCCTATTGTTACTGCGTTTGATTGGGGTATTTATTTGTAATCCGGTAATTTCTTAAAAGCAGCTCAGGGGATGAGGTGAGGGGGAGTTTGAAGAGGTACTGAATGGGTTGCAAAAGCACATTATTTATTTTCTAAAACTGTGCTCCCCAACACAGCTGCATTCAGATCCAAAATCAGCCCATTATCCCATCTATTGGCTCCTGTTAAGGTAATAACTCTTGCACAGAAATAGGCTGGCCAGTCTCAAAAAGACTCATTTACCACCAGGACTCGGAGAAGGAATACAGGAATTTCACTGGGATAATAATGTATTTTTTATGAAGAGTAATAATTACTGGCATCGGGCTGTCTCTGAAGAAAAACAGCGTTTATTTTTAATGAGCAGCGCTTTCTGATTGGAGCAGCGATGCTTTCCCCTAAAAATTCACTTCTGCTGCCAACAAAAGGCAGCGTGCCCTCATTTTTAATCTGTTGCTCCCAGCTGGGTTCCAGTGGGGAGGCTTTGCTCTCAGAGCTGTCCCCTGGTGCTCTGAGCCCCCTTCAGACCAGGCTCAGCCCCAGGCCTGCCTGGGGCTTCCCCTGCCCCATGAAGCACCAGCGCTGTGGCTGCGCTCCCGGCCCGGGCAGCACAAAACATCTGGAGAAGCTGCGCCCCAAACACGTAAATCATGAAGCTTTTTGGCTGCCCTTGGAAAGCAGCGTCTGGAGAGTCCCTGTGAGCCAGCCCAGGGGGTTGCAAGGTGAGTTTACCTGAAGCAGAAGAAAAAAGATTTTCTATCTCCTGGCAAGCACAGTCAATAATCCAATAATATGCTATAAAATGTGTGTTTTCATTCACATATAATTGTCCTTATGTCCTGCGGAGAAGTAATGAGAACCACACACACGGGGAAAACTGTGGAAAATATAAAATGGAAAAATCAGAGAATGAACAACAAAAAAATCATCTGCCGGGAAGGAGAGAAAGGAAAGAAACTTGGCCCTGGAAATTCGGTTCTCTCTAATGGGTTTAAGTCTTCATTTTTAGCAACCAAAATTTAACTAACTGTTCTCTAACCTCCCCTGTAGAGAAGACAGGAACACAGAGAAAATGGTGCAGGGTGCATTTGAGAGATTCAGTGCCACAATTACTCTGTCAAGGAGAGCACGGACACGCACAGCTGTGAAAGATGAGCCCAGCAGGAGAAGTGGTTTGTTACTGTGCTAAGTGAGACCAATTCCTACCAGGATGAGTAATTCACATGCAAGGAGTATCGGCAGACAAGAAGAGATGACGAGCATCACTAAGGCCCTGTCCTTCCTGAAATTTAAAAGCACAAGCTGAAATTTAATTACTGGCTTTCTGAATGACTTTTCCCTGTATGAATGCACTGCCCCCCCCACCGTTGCACCCTCACGGCTGGGGAGCGCACAAGCAGCGGGGCCGGCTGCTGCCTCCCCCCTGTGCCCCCCGGGGCCAAGCAGCAGCTCAGTGCTAACGCAGCGATGCTTCACGGGGACATGGGGCTGGCACGGAGGCAGCTGGAGGTGTGTGCCCACCTTCAGGGCTACAGCCAGCCTGGCACGGAGGTCGGAGGGAAACTTCTGCTGGAAGGTGAGCATCTGAGCTCAGGTGTGGTTGGGTGCCCAGCTGCCACGCTTAGTTCTGCCAAATTATCCATGCTCCCTAAGTTGATGCTAATGACTTGGCTGAAGGTGCCTTCAATAGGCATAAAAATCTGATGGACCACTTTTCACTGCCTGAATGTCGGCCAAGCAGGATGGTGCTGCTGTGGTTTGAGCCTAACCGGCACCCACGCGGCGATGGAGGGCACTGGACAATGAGGAATCAGACATGCTAATGGCCAGGACTTGAGGGTCTTGAGAAATACGCTCTGATCATTTATGAAAGCTTGTCGTGACTGTCACATAATTGTGTGTAATCAGGCATCATTGTGTGCTAATGAACAGCTGTGCCATGTTAAACCCCTGCGGAGCCACTGTTCTGCGTACCATGGGTGGTTTTGCTGCTTCTTGTTTGTGCATGCTCCAACAGCTTTGGGAGGCCCCATGTTGCTCCTTGTCCACTTCTACCGCATTTTATAAGCTCCAGCAAGCTAATGGCCTGATACTACTCTTCTACCTGGTCCTATGGTCCCTTTTCCTGCCCTCTCCTCCGTTTGAGCACGGGTTTTTGGTCTGTACTTTCAAGTAGCGTTGTTTTTAATCCAGATCCTCTCAGACCAAAAATGGACAAGCAAACACAGTGTTTGAGGGGCAAAAATTTATTATAAAAGTACTTGCTGGGTGCATGTAGACTGTACACAAGAGAAAACCTTAGGAAGCTCATCTGCCATTACCATTCATAGGCTGGGCAGTCATTGTTCACACCGTAACAACAGGGCTCACTGTGGCTGTAGCTGTATGCTGCCAAGCAGGATCCCAGCACAAGCATTTTGCTGATGGTAACACCTCCTTCAGCCTGACCTGGCCGCTCCCATCAGCAATCCTGTGCCACTCGGCACTTGCTGGGCAGAAGGTTGTGCCCTCAGATACGAGTTCCCTGTGAGAAAGATGCAAAGACACACTCGACTGGCAGGGCCACCTCAGTAGTTCCTAGGTGAAGCACGTTCAGGGTTCCCAGGCCTACACAAGGATGCTGAGAGCCTCTGATCTCCGTGTCTGCAGTTACTTCATCAGAGGATGCAAGTGATGTTTCAACACCCCACGTCTTTCAGCTGGGCTCTCTAAAGCAAACCCCCCTTGGTAAGGAATATTCAGCTGGCAGGATCACTAGCTGTGCACTGGGGCTGTCAGACACAGGATGCACTTTTGCATTCCTGCTTGAGACCAGCTCTGGAGACTGCCCAGTGCACGTGCCTCGCGTGGGTCAAAGGGCATTTACTGGCATCCTCCTCTGGAACTGGAGGCTTGTCAAGCAGTTGGCCCATGCGATTTGAATGCCTTCACAGCAGCTTTGCATCCCAGCCGGAGATGTTCCTCCCAGAGGCAGCTGAGGTGAGGACCCTGTGTACCCCAGCATCTTGATATGCTGCCAGATTCTGCAAGTCACGGCTGATGGGGCACCAGAAAGGCAAAGGTAGGACTCTGTCTTATTCTGAACACCTACCTAGGGGCTGGTTTTCAACCCCCCACTTCTTACACGGAATATTTTCCTCCTGCCCATGCTCATCCTCAGATGTCAACTATTATCACAGTGCTGAGAACAAGAATCCCAAGTACTTAGAGGGGAATGTGGCTTTGCATCACTCCTTAAACATGGCCAGGCATGCTGACTGCCTTTACTGATTCTGTACTTCTGCATTCAGTGTTCTCCTGTGCCTTGATTTCAGAGGCTTCTTTATTGACACCTATTGTACTGCTTCAGTGGTACAGGCTCACGGGACTGCACACGGGTACAATGCGCATGGGTATTCCTTACACCTCAAAGGAGCTGTGCTAGTACAAGACCCTACAAAGCATGAGAGGGTCTGAGCAAGTATAATAGCTTTAAATAGAACAGAAAATCATATCCTACACTCTAGTAATTTTTTTAAAAAACAGACCGAGTTCAGGGGCGTGAACAGACGTAATAAGGACTGTAATTACAAGCTGACAAAACAACTGCTCCTTGTTGAAGCTGCAGGAACAGGGGGCTCCTTGGGCAGCATTTATAGGGTCTCTGCCTCCCCCCCACACCCAGGAGCTGGGTCCACAGACAAACCCCACCCAGGATTTGGCCCTTCTGAGGGAGACCAGGCCTGCAGAACAAGTAACAGCTGCTCTGTGCCACCGAACACAGAAAGGATATGGGCATACATCTCTGCTTCTGCTCCTAGCCTGTGTTTCAGCAGTGTGGGCACTGGGTCAGGCTCCTCCACACCCAGACTGGGACCCATGGGCAGGAAGGACAGAATTGAAACTCATGGCACATCACCTCCAACTCTGGAATTTATTTAACTACAAGCACACAGCATTCAACAGCACTATGTCTGGGTGGAATGTGGGGAACTCAGACACCCCTTGTTTAACAAAACTTAGGAGTTTCAGCCACTGTTTTATTTGAATACAAACTTCACCCCCAAAAAACAATGGAAACAAACTTCAGAATTACAATGCTAATGACACAGGTTTTACAAAAATATAAATAACCTATTCATAACCTTAAAGAACACAGAACATCCACCATAAAAAGTATCATGCATTCCCAGCAGTAAATTATGACTACAGAAAATTTTTAGTTTTAGAAAAGCACCAGAATTCGCATTGTTAAGTAATCTAAAACACATAGGGCATCTCTCCCTAGCACTTGCAGACTTTTCAGAGTGTGCACGTATTGTAAAAAGTTTTCTTCAGTATTGCCTACTCGTGTAAGAGTGTAGTGAATTCTTATAAGCACCCTGTTCAATAATAGCACCCAAGGATGTACAAATTACTTCTTGGTGATTTAAATATATGCCTATTTTTAAGTGTATGCTTAGGAGCTTTCAGAACAGGGCTGGACTGAAACTCATCACAAGTTCTTCTGTAAATCAGACTTCCAGACAGGACTGGTGTCAAAACAATTGCTTGTGAAAAAAAAATATTAAAAAAATCTCACCACCCAAGAGCATTTCCATTGTTCAGTCACAGCTGAAGTTTGCATAGATACTGGATTATTTTATTTCTTTCAACTCTTTTTGAACCATGCCAGCTTGGCTTTGGTGGCTTCCTGAAGCTGAAATGTGAGATCCAGCGCTATGAGAATTTCCTTCCCTTACATTCCATTTATTGTGCTGAAAATACCATTAAGAAAAGGCAGAAAAGTCAAGTACCAAGTCTATTGATTCCCAGCTAAAGAAACTGAAGCTCGCCCACCTGCCCAGTGATGGCCACCGTTTGCCAGTGTCCAAATCGCAGCGCCAGAGCCTGTCTTTCAGACTCTTGTGGTCCCCTTTCTTCTGAGGACTTCAGCTAGACTTCTGAAAAATCAGCCCAAAGGGCCTTGAGCTGGCTAAATTAAAGGCCATGTAAACACAGCTGATTCTGAGACTGCTGACAGCACAGCTGGATGGCGGCTGCTGGCCACGGACATCAGCACGGGTGGGAGCAGCCCTGGGACATGAGCTGCGGTGCCCATTGTCATTAAAAAGCCCACTCCACAATACTACAGTGTGGGACTGAGCACCCATGAAGCACCATCCACAGAAGCTCACACTGAGACTGTGTAAAAGGCTCCGAGCAGGCTTGAGACTTCTCAAGAACAGTTAAAACAGTTAAAACACAGCTACCCACAGACCTGCTGCAGAGGCGGCTGCCCCAGCGCTCCCAGTGCGCCAGGCAGGGCTGGCGGAGCAGCCCCACGTGCCGCCTCCTCAGCACCACGGCGAGGTAGGTTTTGAATGTGAACAACGTTGCTCAAACAGCTAAAATATAAAGTTTCCGTTAAAAACTGTTAGGGGAATGGGGCTGATTCCTTAAAGGAACAACAACAACAAAAAAACAGAACAAATGCAGACCCCACCTACATCAACAGGAACACCCAGCAAGTGCAGGAAGGACAGAGACCACTGGCCCCCAGCGAGGCTCTGCAGCACACAAGTGATGACATCCTTTTTATTCACTCCATTTCTAGTTTACCAGGCTGTTGCTAGCCATTGTTTGCTCACAGTCCCACGGCGTTGCACTGGACAGGAGGAGCCTGCTCTGCCATCCCGCACCCCACTCGATGACGGGCAGGGACACGCAGGACAATCCACCTACACCTGCTTCAAGTTCAAAGCCATACCTGATTAGTTAAGCTGCATGAATGTTTCTACTTATACATCTGTAGGTGAATTAATCTTCATTCCCCTTGGAAGTGTGTCCATAAAGAGATTAAATATTTGATTTTGTTACATGCTTAGTCCAAACACACACACTCTCCCTGCCACAGATAAGCCTCAGATGGAAAAACTTTATCCCCAGGCTGCATTTACACTAGAAATACTTTTTCTGACTGCTCTGTAACAGACCAAGTACATCACCCCAGCCAAAAATGGGTACAAGGTCTAATGTTTCTGGCTCTCACAAAGCAAAGAGCAATAAAACAACCATGACTCTGAAAGAAACAAACAGCGGAGGAGATAAAGTGTCACATCCAGTTGAAGCTGTCCATGCCTCCTGTTATCTGACCACATCCTGAGTGTGTTCAAGTCTTAACAGAATTTAGCAGGAGAAAAGGGGGGGAAAAAAAAACAGAGCAGCTATTAATACTGCTGTTTGGGCAGATCTGAGGAAAGGGCTGTGTTCCCAGAAGGTCGCTTGTTTTTTCCAAGCACTGTGGTCAGATAAAAGGCAAAGCCTGGGGATGCCCTGGTGGCGGTGGGCAGGGTAACAGTGCCGCTTGCTGGCGGCCACCATGCCGCCAGGGTCGGGGACAGCACGGCCAGCCCCGGCGCAGGAGGAAGAAGTGCTCAGAGCCAGAAGAAGTGCTCAGAGCCAGCCGTCAGCTGCAGCCTTTGGTAGGGACACACACACAGCAAGCACCGTAGCTCAAACCCCCTGCAGGTCCTGGGGCACAGGCACTCAGAGCCCGCAGCCACCCAGGGCACCGAGCCCTGCGGGAGCCGCGCTGCATACAGGGGCTGTGTGTGGAGGCCACGAGGGAACAGCAGCACCAGGGAAGGGTGGAAGTGGCATGAGATGTCCAACAGACCCCAAGGACAGGGCAGAAAAAGTTGGGCAGTGAAACTAACTCAGCAGGCACAAAACGGTGTAGAAAGAGGGGAAGAAACAAGACAGGCTTGTTCTCCATGGCACATAGCAGAGGCAGAAACCTGCTCCCGCTGTCCTAAAGGCATCTTTGACTGATGTTCAGTGGGATCAGGCACTGTCCTGGTTGAGTAAGCACTGTGGGTCCATTCCAATGCTCATCTGAGCTCCTCAGAGGAGGGTGTAAAAGGCTTTGGCAGTCCTGGTGCAACAGGCAGGGACAAAGCTGGGGGCTGACGCCTCCTGCCTTCCTCGGCAAGCAACCAGCTCGCACCAGGCCTCCTGCCCCGGCTGCAGAGAGGCAGCAAACACCCGCTGGAGCCAGGCACAGGGCAAAGACGGCTCAGCTGCTCCGCGCCATGACCTCAGTGGGACAGGCATCCCCGTCCCGGGCACGGGAGGCGGCGGCGCAGCGGGGCCAGGCGCGTGCCGGGCGGCCGGGGCAGCTTCCCCAGCTGACGGCAGCCCCGCATTCCCATCCGCCCCCGCAAGGCCGCTCCCTGCGCCTCGCCTGCCGCCCAAGGATTCGCCCCCGACAAAAATCCTGGAGCGGGAGGCTTGCACAGACACTGCTGCCAGCAGGCAGGGCACAGCTTCCCACTGCCAGGTGTTCTCCAGCCTCACGAGCCACTCCACCATGGACCCGCAAGCCCCACTTGTCAGACCACCTGGCAAAACCCTGTGTGACACGGGGAGGCCCTGAAGCTGGTGGCAGGCAGAGGAGAACAACAGCACAGCAGCCACCAGCCCTGCAAGCTGCCCTGCAGCTCCACAACAAAAACTGAGGGGAGCCTCACGCAGGCGAAACTGCTGCAAGCTCTGACAAATCCTCCAGGAACAAATTAAATGCAGAAGGGTGTTCCCTCCATAACAGCTACTCCCCAAAATGAGTAAATTAGCTTGTTTTTAGGCAGGAATAATAATAATAATAAAAAAATCTAAAGCAAGCCTGCTCTGCCACAGGGACTTCAACACTCGCTGCTGCACAGTTGCAGTCTTCAGTGTCCAGCTAACCCCTGTATGCCTGGCACTGGCAGGGCATCAGCTGTTCCCTGCAGAAGGCAGAGGAGGGTCCCTGCCTCTGGCACCCCGTGCTGCACCTCACATCAGCCTGCAATGCCTGGCGCACACCGGGGAGGCTGTCAGGGGATGTACCAACACAGCTGAGTAGAGGCAGTCACCAGCAGACTGGGGAGCAAAAGCTGCCCTGGGCAGGGAGCAACACAGCACTGCACCTAACACAGCTGTACATCAAAGTACCCTGGTGATCAACTTGGAACTTCTTTAAGAAAACTGTACCATTTCAAGTAAAGGAAATGAATTTAAACATGCCACGTGCTGCACTGGCACTGAGACTGACTGCTCAGCTCTCCCTGCCACAGCAGCAATGGTCACAGGTCCTCCTTCAGGAAGAGTGCCTCCAGTACACAGGGAGGAGCAAACAAAATTTCAACTCAAAGTGGCAACAGGAACCCAGAAAAAAACAACACAGTATTGGCCAAAGGAAAATGTTCTGAAAAGCTGGAATGGGAGAGAAGTGATTGTTGGCCCTGTAAGAGAGCGGCACACAACCAAGCCCAAGCCCCTGCACAGCGTGTGGCCAGGGACCTCACAGAATTCATCCCAACGCCAGCAACTCGCAAAGGACAGGGCTTATTACACAGACAGGCAGCACAGCGATTGCGACACCACTCTGCTGCTGGACATGGGTGTAAGTAAAGATGAAGAAAGATGAACTCAGAGGTGCTGAGCACAACCTGCCCCAAAGGGGCAGGAGTGACAGCTGTGAGGATACACAGTACTGTCACCTCCCCAGCTCCTCCACTCTTCTCCAAGGAGGGAGACTCCTCCTCATGTGCTTCTATTCCACAATGCAAAGACCATCTCCACATACTCCCCACATGAATCTTAGAGAAATTGTGTGACCACAGGGCTACCAGATCCTCTCCCGTACCAGTACACACAATGCTTGAAGTTTCCTCCGTCCCTTCCATCTCATCCTAGCACTGGTGGCCCTGAATCTGGCTGAGAGCAAAGTGGTCACACAGCAGGAGCAAGGCGTCAAACCGCTGCAGTTGCTGCAGAGCCTGGGCCAGATGAGGGATTGTGACCGAGTCTCCTGAGTATGTGAGGTGAGCGACGAGCTGCTCAAATCCAGATATCCGTCCCAGCAACTGGGGTGCAACCCCCAGCTCCAGTGCCACGTGGCTGAAGTTCTTCACACCGTTCAAGGACGGGTCTAACAAAAAGGCAAGTGACTGCACCAAGGAATGGGGCAGCTCTGCAACAGGGAGACCTGGGGGTAGCAATACAGCAAAGTGGGGTTAGAAACCATGTCCAGCTGGGGTGAGAATAAACAGTAGCTAGATTCAGCCCCCCATCCCTGCCAAGCTGGTGAAACATCTACTTGTCATGGCAGGGATCTCTTCCAATATTGCTTTCAGAGCTCAGCAACACAGAACTGGATCAGTCCTGAGGAGGCTGCCAACAGGCGATAACTAGGGGTCCATTCACCACCCACCCTCAAGCCACTTAGAGCAGTACTGCAGGAAATCTAACCTGGAAACTAGCACCAAAGGCAGTGAAAGTCACCACATCCCTGTAACGAGTGGCACCTCCACACAGCCAAGGTAGGCTTTTGGAGGAGCTCCTTTTCAAAATCTGCATCTCTGTTACCCCAATACATGGTGAACAAAAATGAGGCTGGGAAGACACTTACCCTTCATCGTGTTACTGATCTGAGTCACGAGGCTCTGGGAATCATTCACCTGGCAAGATAAAGACACCAAGGTTGGGGACTGTCTGACAGCAACGATAGCTGTCAGTCCTCCCAGGGCCACCACAGAGGTTCAAAGCAATGGCACTTGTCATTCCAGCATTACTATCCCAGGAGTTAACCTCCTAGGGCCTCCCAGCAAACTGCTTCCCCGAACAGTGACCTGGAGCTAAGTTAATATATATTATTATTTTACCAGGCATGTTCTGAACCTCAATTATGTTAATGGCTAGGCTCATTATAAGCTAACCTGGGCGGGAGTAGGAATCACTGCCTCCTGGTGCCAGGTCAGCTTTCTAGATGAGCAAGAGTCTAAGAAACACCCGCAGAGTAGCTAAAGGTGGGTTTATATGCTGAATAAACGGACTCCAGTCTCTTTAGCATTTTAAACCATCCCAGCAGGTCCTGTCTGTGGCTGATGGCCCTCTGAGGGCTGGTGACCTTATGCCACCTGCAGTGATGGCCAAATCCTCTTCAAAAAGACACCTCGAGGAAGAGCACTAACCCTTTCCTCTGGGAGATACACTGGACTTGTGCTGGCTCACCAGCTGCTCCAGGGCTCTGACATGACCTATGGAAAATGATCCTCACCTACTCCCACCAAACATGCCATGAAACATCTGGCAAATCATTTTTGGTAGTTACCAGGTCACCCTGGACATTAATGACCCTAACTCTTAGGAATCCGTGTCCTTAGCCTACTAGCCTTCTGTGCCCAAGGCCCAGGACATGCGATGGTGTGTCGGAGCAGCGATGTGAAACTTACCGGCCGCTCGCCGCTCTCAGCAGTGGGCTTCTGGACGGTGGGGGACAGGCCCCTCGCTGGATCCACCACAAGGCTGCTCCCAGCCTCCAGCACCGCGCTGCCCCCCTCCCTGGAGACTCCTCGCACTGCCTGGCTCCCCACCTCCTCCGACCTCTCGCTGCCCACAAACTCCACCTGGGAGGAGAACTTCTGCAGGTCGAGCTCAGTGCACTCCACTGGGGCATGGGGCCACTTGTGCTGCATCTCGGAGGCACAGGAGGAGAGAGGGGCCAGCGCCTCCACCACTCCCCGCTGGCCTGGCCTGAGGTCGGAGGGGGCCACGGCAGTGGCCAGGCGGTCGCTGCAGCCCGAGCTCCTGACCAGGGGCTGGCTCTCCAGGACGCTCCTCACCAGCTGGCCTTTGGAGGCAGGGCTGACCGCCACAGCCGACGGCAGCTCCAGCTCCGGCTGCGTGGGCGGCAGCTGGAGGCTGATGGCTTCTCCCTCTGAAATGAACTGAACCGCTTCCACCGGCCCTGGAATAGGAAAGGGCCACAACTCAGTGCAATGTGGGCCTTGCCCCGTCCCACCTCCCACAGCCTTCTGCCCTTGTCCCAACACCAAGACTCCACAACCCCTCTGCAAAGCTTTGAGTCCCGTCTGTGCCACCCCCACCACAGCAACAGCTAGGACACGGCTGGATGGAGGCTTGAGCCACCAGAGCTGAGTGCAAGTGTTTCTGGTACAAAATCTGCAAGCAGTTGGTAACAGAAGACCCCAAATTTCATTTTGGTGGAACCTGACACTCTCCATCTTCCCTCCTCAGAAAGTCTCAGATTATCTTCAGACTGTGTGAACTGGAGCCCAGCATTGTCCTCCCTTCCCCCCCAAGAGGAAAGTGAGAGGAACGGGTACCTTCCGCCTGCCTGTAGCAGGGGCTCAGGTTCTTCACGCCCAGGCAGCAGGGACCAGACATCTGCTCTTCACACAGAAACCTGCCAGGTGCAGCCGACGTGGGGAACATCGCTCGCTGGCCTGAGAAATTCTGAGTCCTCAGGAAGACTTGGAGGATAGAGAAGAACCAGTCTGAGCAAAGGCTTGGCTTGTGTCCCTAGCATGGCCTCAGCTGCATGGTATGTCTGCTGGCGAGGAGCTGGGAGACAGCAGCTCCTTGGCCTACCGTCTGGTGGATGCCAACGTGAATGCACCCCAGCCCGGGCCATCAAACATACTCCTTCCTACCTCTGCACTTCCAGACCCACTGGTCCTGCACTGCAAAAAGCCACTTAACATCTGCCTGCCCTTGAGAAAACCCAGCAAGAGAGAATGCCAACTTTGACAGCAAAATGACATTCTCCTCCTACTAATTACGGTACTAAGGAGGGGGAGGCTCCTCTGTGTCTTCGTGCAGATACAAAAAAGCAAGAGAAGTCCTGCAGATGTAAAAAGCAGGACAAACCATCTATTCTCTACGAATAGAGGAATGTTTGTTTGACTTTCAATGCTCAGGACAGTGCTCTACCCAGCAACAGAGGGAGCAGAAACGTGTAAATAGCAAAGGGAGAACAGAGAGAAATGCTGCATGCACTGACTCACCTCGCTGGCACTGGCTCTTCCAGAACCGCTTGCAGTAGATGATGGAGAGGGCCAGAAGCACCAGCACAATGATGACTAGGGCACTGCTGGTCAGTGCGAGAAGGGCTGTGTCCTGTGGAGGTACCGTGGGGACTGCTACTTTCACCAGGTTTGTTCTGGATCGACCTGCACACACACAAGACAAAAAGTGTTGGAACGTGACCCAAAGGCCTTGGGCCACCCCTTCCCTGCCCTTTCTCCCTTCACATATAACAAACAAGCTTCTTCCAGCAGGACAGGGGTTCAGCGCTGTGGAGAGAACAAGCAGCAATGGCTGAAGGATGGTGCAACTGCACATCCGAGCACACATCTTTGACACGGTCACAACTTCACACTCACGCCATGAAGCTGCCCTGCCCCATCCCCCGGCTCCCTGCACCCAAGGGCCACGCCACCCGCAGGAGGTGGGCTGTGGGGCACCTACACTGGGGCTCAGAGGAGGGCGTCTGCTTGGTGCACGGGATACACTCCCAGCCCAGCTGCCCGCTGATCCGTGCCTTGCGGTAAAACCTGCAAGAGAGCAGAGAGGGTTCTCAGCAGCGCGGGGCCAGGAGCCAGCCCGCGCCCACCCCGCCGCGATGAGAGGCGCCCGCCTCCCTCAGCCGGCGGCAGCGCAGAGGCAGCCGAGCCTCCTTCGTGCCACAGCACGCCGAGAAGGCACGAGGCACCACGTCTCTCCCAGATGCCGGCTCACGCAGTGCTCAGAGCTACTTTTTCACTTCAGTAGCTGCTTTTGCCAAGGAGTGACATCACCCAGAGGCAGCCTCCCGCCTCCCTCCTCCCCCTTCCCCGGGTCTTGCTAAAGGAGGGCGATGGTGATTAATAGCTCCACAAAACCACAGAAAAACTCCAGCTAGCAACTTGGTCTGGGAAGAGATTCAAAAACCAGAGCTCTGACATTCCTCTGTCACAAACCACACTGCTTGCTAAGAAATGGTCTGCAGCTCTCAGGCATTTCATGGGCTGTATGTAGCAGTCTTCACTTCAGGAACTCCTTAAAAAATAGCTAAAAATCAACAGTTAAAGAAACCACAGCTTCCTCCACATGACTGTGCTTGGAAAGAGGCACCCATCACTCGAGGTATAGTCTCTACCCTCCTCTTCAGGGACTGCTAATTGTAATGGTCTACAGATACTCCTCCTCTGGGGCTTGGCGACCCTGGCGTCCACAGGAAGACCTCAGGCCTGGAAGTCTTCCACTGCTCATTCGTGGGAGCTTTCAGGTTCCCTTCTGATGGCTCTGATTTGTGTTTCCTCAAAGAGGCAGCTCTGGACCACCAGGGCTCATCCTAAGCACCGTGTGAGAAGCGGCCTCAGACGAAGGTCCCTGTAGCCAACCCCTCCCCGCACGCTCCCAGGGGTAACCACCACTGCTGGCCTGGAGCAAGGACCCGGCCCCACTCACCCCGGCAGGCACTCCCCACAGACCGCGTTGGTCGTCGCTGTGCAGTTGGACTTCTGGATGCGGTTGATGAGAGCGCAAGACAGGCAGGGCTTGCAGCTGTGATGGCCCCAGCTATCCTTAAACTTCCTGGGTGGGCAAGGAACGCACTGTGCATCCCCCCCTGTACCATCACCACATTCCTGCAAGACACAAGGTTGGGCTGTGGTGAGAAGCCACTTCAGACTCCGAGGCTATACTGAAAGAAATGACATCTCTTCTTTGGAGGCAAGCAGTGAAAAGGTCCTCCAAACACAGCCAAAAGCAGAGAACCTTAGACCTGACCTCACGAGGAAGCCCTGTTTTGCCCAGCAGCAGCCCACAGGCTGCCTCAGCTGCTGGAGCACATTTTAGATAGGAGACCCCCTGCAGGGCTGTGCTCCAGGAGGGACCACTGGAGATGGGGACCAAGCATGACTGCCATGGCCAAGGCTGGGAAAGACCCAGGTGCTGCAGGAGTGTCCTGTTTGTGCTCGCCCAGCCTGCAGCTTGGCCTGCACAGAGAGCTCAGGAAGGAAAAAAGCTTTCTCAGAAAGGCTACAGTGCTGCAGCTTTACCTAGGGCTACTGACTGGGAGGAAATTCAGATTTCTTTTGGCAAAAAGAGAACTACCTGGGCAGAAACCTGGAATTCCTCCCCACTTTTTACTTCTGTCTTCTCACCCTCCTATGCAAGGTGAGTGAAATCGCTTATCTTCCCTTCCCAATGAGGATCAGCTCTTTCTAATGTACGGGGATCATCCTTAATGACAATTAGCAGAGGATCCATCAAGCACTGTAAAAGCCTTGGTGCTTGATGATTCCTAGTCCTTCCAGAGCAATTTACCTTGGAAAGCTCCTGCCCAGGCATGCAGTTTCTACATGGGGTGCATTTCCTGTGCTCATATGGGTCCTCGCTCTCTTTGCAGTCCATCGAGGCTGGGGAGGTGCCGGAACCTGAAGAAGGAAGACAAAGCACAGAGGTCATAAGTCCCAATACTTAAGAGGAGCAACGTGCCCTTTTCTGGGCAAAAGTTTCCACACTGGCCAGGAAGACAGCCTGCACTTCTTATGCACCAAGAATGTCACTTTGGCAGGAGCCAGACTGCCTGCTCTCACCCACGCGGCAGCCTGTACAGAGAGCTCAGGAAGGAAAGAAGATGCTTTCTCAGAAAGGCTGCAGACAAAGTACCTGATTTTACTGCCATAGAGCAGCCCTCAAGGTGGAAGAAATATTAAGCTAGACACAGCGACCACTCAAGCCACTGGTTCAGTGGGCAGGCAGGGGGTTTTGCTGGCTCCAGCTGTATTTTGGGGCACCCCAGACTGTCAGCCAGAGGGATGAGTCCCAGCTCAGGGATCTGGCAGCCAAGCTCTGGCCAGCACCACGACAGGCAGTCCCAGGCAGGCAGGACATGCGCCCACACCCCACAGCCACAGCCCAGGGCTGTGCGGGCTGCGCGAGCTCCTGCTGCACTGAGCTTCCAGCACGACACGGATTCACTCACAGCTGCCTCGGAGGGCTGGCAAGACAAACACATCTCCCTGCAAAACACCATCCAGAGCCTTTCCGAGGGGAATGAATGGCTCAGCTGAAATTAATGGCAGAACTGCCCCTAGCCTCAGTGGAAACACAATTTCCACCTTTGGTGAGTGTGGCTCATGAGAGAACACAAGACTGAAGATTCACCAAGAACAAGCAACAAAACCCAAAGCTACAAAACCAAGCAACTTGTTTACAGTTTCAGGGTTGTCTGTGCTTTTCTGTATATTCTAGGTGGGTTCTTATCATGACAGAAATGGAATAAAATCCACCCCCACTGCACCACTTCTACTTCTCTCTGAACCTTCTGCAGCCGGCCAGTAGAGAAACAGCATTCATCCTGCCTTGACAGCAAGACCTGTTAACTTCTGAACACCCACCAGGAGCAGGAAACACTTGGAAATGCTCTTTTGAAGAGCACCACTCTGAACAGTCTGAAACACCTGGGAAACTTGGCATTTGAGCCAGAGCTGTCCTGTTCAGGGCCGCAGGAGAAGGCCGGCTCAGCCGGGAGGACAGCACCCTGCCAGACCCCCACGCAGACCAGGGGGACAAGAGGACTGCACAGCCACCGAGCTCTCCCCACCACCCCCTCCTCCGACAGCCCCTCAGAGCCTACCTGCTCCACCAGCAGGCGCGGACACAAGCGTCCCGCAGCACACGCTCGAGTCTCTGCGGGCTTTCTCTGGACTTTGTCTAATCCCCTACCACTCCCATGCAGACTGCCTTTAGGAAGCAGACGTTTGGCCAGGCTCCCCAGTCTCTGAACCATCAGGATTCATTTGAGATGAAGTCTGCCCCGGACAAGCTTAGAAGGTGAGTCACTCACTGCTCACTGCAGCTCACGCACATGGCCAGCAGCTCACTTGCTACAAGGAAAGGCAGCAAAAGCTAGAGAGGATTGGACGTGAAGACATACGGCAATGAGAAGCTAAGGGAGCTAAATTTATCTTGCAAGCATCTCGGGAGGGGCACGATCACAGCCTATTAATAACGTAAAGGTTACTGACACTATAGAATAAATAAAGGAAATTTGTCACCATCTCAGAAGGTGGTGAAGAGGGACCTCTGTGCCATTGTCAAAGGACAAACATTCAAGTTCAGCATTAGGCTCTTGCTACGGGCTGAATGAAGGAGGAGAAATTAAAAGCCAGGAGATGGGCTGAGCACGGGTGATAGCCATCACTTCAGCAGGCTGGCAGGGTGCTGCTCCGGGCTCCAGACCCCCAAGCCTTGGTAGGATCCCACCACACCGGGCTGCCCAGCCAGTGCTGCCGATACTCTGGGGCTGAACTCAGAGAAAAGGAAGCAAGACTTCAGGCTGCCTGCCTATCAGCTCTCTAAAGTGTCCTCGTAACACAAGAAAGAAATACAGGTGACAAAGCAAGTCTTGGTGAAACTGTAGTGCAAACAACTTCTGCTGGCATGACCTCTTTCTCCTGTGAATTTACAGACTTTTCTGCATGTCAGAAGGGTTTGCAGATACGGACACATCCCTTACAGACTGTCTCCCCAGGAGGGGCACAGCTTAAACCAGTTTGCCAAATAGAGAAAGTTACACAGGCAAAAGGAATCTTATGCCAGTGCAAGTACGCGTACATTAGGACACCTGCCAGCATGACGGTATCGCTGAGGGATGGTGGGGGAAACATCACACCACAACCACGCCAGCAGAACTGTGAAGCATAGACCAGGCCTGCGGTTTCTCAAGCCACAATATAATGATAAGTGGAATGAAAGCTTTCTTGAATATCTGGCATGAAATTCAAAGTGATGGTACTGCTTAAACTTTTTATTTTAACAATACCAGAACACCAAGATATTTAATTTGTAAATGAAGCACACATCAAAAACCACATAGCACTGCCCTGGTAAAGCAGCAATTTCTGATTGTCTAATAAACAACGAAAACGACTAGTCCTAATTAGCTGAAGGTAAAAAAAAAACAAAAACAAACAACAAAATCCTCCCACCTCTCTGAAAACTACACAGGATCTTAAGGTGACTGCTAAAGAGGAATATAAACACTGTATGGTATCAACGTCCTTGTCAGCTGGAAGGCAGCAAAACGTACTGCCATTGTTTAAAGATGTGCGAAATCTTCTAACTTAAAAGTCACAACTCATTAATGTACTTTTTTATTGTCTTAACAGGGTAACTTGCCTGAGTTGGGTGAGCAGGGTGTGCTCCCTGCTGTGTTATTACTGAGACAGCAAAAACATGAATTGCTGAATGAGTTTCATCAGATCATCATCATCAGATGAGAAAACACTTCATCAAAGCTACAGTGCGAGTCCCAGATCATTTACCTCAGTGACAGCTCTGGAGCTCTGATTGATTCTCTTTTTCCTATGAAAACTAAGTTTTCAAAAAAATTAATCTATATGGGAATCTGAACTATTTATACACTCCCTTTTATGTCCAGCTAGCAGATTGTGGTAGGGAATAAAAAGGAGAAGGAAATAAATGAAAGGGTACCAAAAAAAGTCAGTGCAAACGATGTTGCTCCTGGTCCCTGCCATGTCACCACCGCGGCAGGTACACAGGGTGGGCACGGCAGGACCTTCAGCGGGAGGTCAGCCCCACGAGACCCCGCCCTGGGCCACCCCTACATGGGCCCACAACACCCTCCCCCCCGAGGCAGGGGTGGGGGTCTCTGCCTGCCCCTGCTGCTGGGAGAGCCCCAGCCAAGACCTCTCCTTTGGGTGCCCTTGTGGCTGTTCACAGGGAACAGCTCCTGGGCACCGCTGCTCGAGCCAAGGGGCCGGCCAAGCAGATCCCTACGGGCAGCTTCATGAATGAAGTTACAGCCTGGCAGAGCCAGGAGGCACCAACAGGACCTCGAAAGGAATGCTGGTATGTACTGAAAAACAAAACTAGAGAACAAATATCCCAAATAAAAACTGCAAATGAAAAGGAGGGAGGAAAAAAGGTTATTTGGAAAATGTGACTGCATGTCTTGCATATGGCAACACCTAACCCCAGCCTCTTGCTCAGTTATTCCTCCACTCCCATTCAGTAACCAGGAATCCTTTTCACCAGGCAGCATTTCTGTGTGACTTCCTACACCAACCAGCATGCGGGGAGTGACCTGCCACCCCTGGGGGACGCCTGGTGGACCAGAAGACTGCTCAGAGAGACAAAATAGGGGGAAAAAAGGACTTATTCTGGATCTTTCCATGCTCTTTTTGGAAATCAGCAGGTTTTCCAACACATCTCTAAGTTCTGCTCACCAGATTGTCCACTAATTACTTGGTGTGGAGTGGCTGGAAACTTCTATTTGCTTTAGGGGAAAGCATCCCAATGGCAGACGAGAACGGGAGGTACTCTAGGAGAAGCTGCATCTCTCTTTACTGCCCTGCAGTGAGTCCCAGGGCAGCAGTGTTCCCTTTTCTGCTCCTTGTATTCCAAGTGCAAAGGGAGATATTTGTAACTCTACCAAAATCACCCACAATAGAGGACACGGTGCATCACTCCTGCTTCTGCTGCTGTTCCCATTCAGTTTTAAGAGTCCCATGAAACACCCACCTGGCCACAGCCTCATCCCTGCCCACAGTGGCTGCTCACCAAAGGCCCCAAGGAAGGGCTGCCCACACCAGCAGGAGCTGCATGAGAAACTGTAGTGGGCAAACGGGGCTTGGAAAAGGAGAATAGAGCATCCTGGAGGAGCAGACACCCCCAGTACCAGGATACCTTCAGTCAAAGGGCCCCCACGTACATATACATAGGTTCATATAAACTGAATGAAATTCTGGTCATCCTTCTTGTGTGCCTGTGACTCATGAGATATCTCAACTAAGACTTCCAAAACTCCTACCGATTTACATGAAACCTTTAATTTTTATCTTTTTTACCCCCCCCCCCCCATCTATTCATTCGTAACTGCTACTGTCTTGCTTGCAATAACAACTCCGCTGATCTATTTTTTCCTCCAATTCTTACTACAATGATGAACACCCTCACACAGGTACAGTGAGAAGGAGAAGGGGCACATAACCCGAGTAACAACTGCTGTGAACTATGCAGTTTGCCATCGGTACTTAATCGCCCACGCGCGGCCGCCCCGACCCGTCCCGAAGACGGGCCCCGCCGGCGCCCCCCGCCGCCCACCCTGGGGAAGGCGGCAGGGCGCGGGGATATGCCCGGGCACGCCTCACCGAGGGGCCCGACAGCTCGCCCCCGGCCCGCCACCGGCTCCCCCCGGCCCGCCACCCCCGCACCAGCCCCCACGGCTGCGGCACCCCCGGCCACGGCCCCACGCGCCCGGGCACGGCACCGTGGGCGGCTGCAACCGCGCGCTGCGCCGCTCCCGGCGCCGCCACCCGCCGGCGGCCCCCGCCCGGCGGTGACACCGGCACCAACGGAGCGCCGGGAGCCGCTGCCGCAGGTGGGCGGGCGGCTGCGTGGGCTCCGCCACTCACCTGTGTCCCGGCGCGCGTGGGGCAGGGCTCCGGGGGCAGGCTGCGAGGCTCCGGGGGCAGGACGCGCAGTGTTCCGCAGGCAGCGCGGGCAAAGCTGCGCGGGCAGAGCTCCGCAGACGGGACACGCTGCGGGCACGGTGCGCGGCGCCGCGGGCGGAACACGCGTGGCTCCCGGACAGGGCGCGCGGCGCCGCGTGGACCGAGGCGCGTCGCGGGCAGCGCGGGGGATCGGCACCCGGCCGGCCCCGCCCCGCCGCCTCCCATTGGCCGCGCGGGCCGCCTGGGCGGGGCTATGCAAATCGCAGATCCCACAAATTCAGGCGCTGTCTTGTGCGGGGACCCTGCCTCCATCCCTCCGCCTCTCCATCCCGAAATTCAGGCGGTCTCTTGTTCCGGGACCCTGCCTCCATCCCTCCGCCTCTCCATCCCGCAGTTCAGGCGATCCCTTGTTCCGGAACCCTTCCTCCGCCTCTCCATCCCGAAATTCAGGCGGTCTCTCTCCAGCGAATGCTTTTGCTGATCTCAGAACTCCCCCCAGGAGGGTGTAAGGAGACTTCAGGCTGGGACAGCCCGAAGGGTTTGTGTGAGATCCCACGCAGCAGCCACCTTCCCCGCTGCGTATTTCCCAGGCCCTCTGATATCCCACAGCTTTGTCCTTCAGCCCGCTTCAAGTTACACTCTCCACAGGGAGAAAGCTCGGCTGTTTTTTTCTGCCGAGAGGTAGGGCTGGCTTCCCTGCTCACGCGGGCAGTTTGCCTCTCGCCGGTCCGTGGCTGTGCAGCCGTCCCGCACCGTGCGGCTGCTGCTGCTCCTCCTGCTGCTCCTGCATCGGTCAGGCAGCAGCGGAGTGCGAGCGGGGTGCTCGGCTGGAGGGGCTGCCTTGCAGCGCGGCTGAAAAACTAAGCAGAGGTCATCCGTAGAATTATTTTCTGCTCAGGAGCTGATTGAATCGAGATGGAAGCTTTGCAGGCAGAGCATCCAGCACACCGCACTGTGCCGAAGGGGTGGGTTATCCGAACAAACCGCTCCTCCTAGTCAGAGCTTCCCGAGCCCACGGGGTTCGTAGTGGTCCTGCCGGCAGCCAACGCACAGCGCTGCTGAGGCGCGGGGAAGGTGCATTTCAGTGGTCAGCGTGGGCCCAGCAGAGCTGGGGCTGAGACTGAAGCATCCCTGTCTCCCAGCTCCTTTCAGTGAGATTATGCTGTCCCCTTTGTGGCCTTATGTGTGCCAGAGCAGAGCGCTGAGAGATCTGGAAATGTTATTACCGTGTTTAACTTTTTCCCCGTTCAGATCACCAACTCGATCCACCTCACAGCCACAGGCACAAGCAGCAGTGCTGCCCCACGCGTCTGCAGAAGCTAACAGCCAGCTGGAGCGGTGCAGCACTGGCCGTCGGGCGGCAGCACAGACTTCGTCTGGCTTTAGTGGCTTATGAAACTGCACACGGGAGTGACTGGCTGTGTGCTGTTGGCCAGACACCTGATATTCCACATGAAGGGATCTGTTGGGTAGGTAAAGCGCTGTACATCCAACAGATTTGGGTGTATTTTGCAGCCTAAGGCCTTTCAGATGTTAGCTTCAGCCTACAGAAACATGTCCTGAGACATTTAGTGTTGTGACTGTAATTACCTGGTATGTTCTGGGTCACGTTCTCTTCATTGAGTTATAGTTATGAAACATAATTGGCAGCATTACTGTATAACAAGTTATCATAACCATGAATCCCGAAGAAGGGAATCTGTTTAACAAGCTTTTCTGATACACTGGGATATTTACAAGAGTAGAGGGCCCTGACTCCAGGCACGAATATATTGTGCGGGCAGTTGCAGACCATAAACACCCCACCTGCATGCGGACACACACAAACACACAACCCCCCAACTGAAACAGCTTAATCATGCACTTGGCACATGATGTGGTGAAGAAATCACAGTCATTTGGACACCTTACACCTTTCCCTCCATTTCAGATCAGCACTCTGCCCAACCCCACCTAAAACTTCACAAATCATATTTTAACCGCACGGTGAGGTCATGAAATGCGATGGGAGCGGCGCAGAATTCCCCTCTTTGCAAATGCTCTGGTGCACCTGGCATCCAGCTGAAACCTGGAGGAGGTGCTCCAAGGGAAATGCCCAGCGCCCAGCCAGCACAGTGTTCAGGTGAAATCTCATCCCTGCCAGGCCAACGTTTCTCCAGTTTTAGTTCTTGTTTCATGGGCAAAGCCACCTTTTCAGAAGCATCTTTGGTTGCTTACCTTGTGAGAGAAGCTGCTTTGGGCTGAGATCTATGACTTTTCTCTATGAGAAATTTTGTGATTGCATAAGATACAGCTGAGCAGTAGAGTTTTGAGGTGATTTGTGACTTATATGTTCTTTGATTCAATGCCTTGTCCATTTACAGTGCTCAAAATAATAGAGCACGTATTCAAAGGAACTTACTCTCTTGCCTGGCTGTGTGCTGTTTCCTGCATCTATCCATCTAGCTCAGTGAGAATGGTTTCTTTTCTCCAAGGCCATTACATGAACTGGGTTTTTTATGTGATCACCCCATGCATGCTATGACTTCTCTGTATGCGTCAGTTACGATTTGTTGCTGGCATTTTTTAAAGGTGCTTAGAAGGCATTTGGATTCTATAATATATGGCATTTTGATTCTCTGGGGCTTGAGTCAGGAAACTAGGTGAGACTTTTTCAAGACATGACTGTGCTTCCCAGCGCTCACAACATGTTCCTAAACCTGGGACACTGTGAGCTGCAAGTCTAACATGAGATGGAAGCTACCTGTGATGTACAAGCCAGAACACAGGTTTCAGGATTCCACCTGAATTCAAGTTCCTCCAAAAGAGACCTATGCCTCCAAACCCACCCAGACTGCCCTGTCTGCATGGGTTGACAATGACAGCTTGACAATGCTTTAACAACTTTGTACCACTCTCAACCCCAATGTAAGCATCCAGCAACCAGGCTTTCTCCTCTTCACATCCGTGGGATTCAACCTCATGGGTGTGCACTGAACCCACCTTACCCATGTGGACGGGTTAGCGTTAGGGTTAGAGGTAGAGGCAGCCATGCTCACTTTCTGCACACAGCCTGAGGGAAAGGGGTTGATGGCACCTGCTTTTACACAAGCACCCGTTGACTAAGTGACTTTCCTGGGAAGCAGAAGAGTCAATTCCCCTCCCAGCATGAGAGGTCACAAAATGCCCTGGGAGCAAGTCTGGCTGGCCAGGAGTCAGCTGGCTGACAGCCTGCCTCTGACAGTGACCACAAGCATAAGGACAAAGCTAACATGATACCTCTCCAAAATAGCCTCTCAGTGAACTGTGGTTCAGGGACAAGAGGTGTATTTGCACTAAACAGTGCAAATAGCTTATTTTCCTTGTGAATTTGTCCAGCACATAAGAGCCATGCAGGTTTTTTATCCCCAACCTACCCAGGAACAGAACCCAAACTCAGCTCGTGGCAGACAGTCAGCTCTCCTTTTGAATCTCTTAGGTATGGGCCAGTAAAAAGTAATATTGCATCTCATTTGCCAATGCTTTAAGTTTTTTCTGTACCCATACCAAATGTCTTTCCAGGGCATTAAAATGTTCACAATCTGTTCATCTTTACATTTGGAAAACAAGCAAGCAAACCAAACCAAAACAAAAACAAACCAAATAACAGCCTCCAAGATAACTAGTGTCATTTCTGTGCCTGAAAATTCATTTGTTTGTTTTTCCCCAGCTATCTTAGACTAACAAAGCAGGGCTTTCTGTAAGCCCTGCCTTTTGTAACCCTCTTATATGACGGTTTCCTTTCCAGTCTCGTGAGGCTGGCTCAGGGTATTTCCACGTGCTCTGGGAGCTGAGGATGCATGTTCACAGGCAGGCACGGGCAGGAAAGAGGAGATTGCCCGCAAGCACTTCGGGGAGGGTCGGACCAGCTTTTATTTCAGCGTTTCTCCAGAGGGCTCCGAGAGTTGGGTTTTCTTGCTGCCAAGGGAATTAAGAGCTTGGGAAGTTGCCGTGCGTTTGCTGCGCTGCCTGCTGCCGAAAGCTCCGGGCTCGCTGCACCAGGCTGGGGTTGCCAGCAGAGGGTGGTCAATGCCTTCCGATCAATCACAGCCGGCATGGGCTGCTCACCTCTGCTGCTCGGAGCAAGTTGAGAGTAAATTATGCTCTCGTTTCCAAGTTTAGTTGATGAAGGTCACGCAACCACAGGCACAGATTTAATTTCACTTTGCCTTAAGTTTTCCATTCCTTTCCTTTTACTCTCTGACCCAGTTTTGCTCACTACCTCCAGCTTTTCCTTACCACTGCTCTGCTACGTTTCTTCCCAGCCATAAAACACAGGGCTTTCTGAGCAGCTGAGGCCCCCTTCCCGGGACTCCACTGACCAGGATTTCACCCCTTTCGGTCCAAGCAGCTTGCCCATGCCATAGCCAGCATGACAGGCTGCTCTGGACCTCCCTGTTTCCTACAGTTACATGCAAAACCCTGCAGTGTTAACTATAAAATAGAAACCAGCAGTACTCCTGACAGAAGAGATGGAGTGTTTGAACTCAGTATTGTGCAACCAAGTGGATCTTGCTTTCAGGCTCTACTTTCAACAGTGAGACAGACCCAAATGAGTTGTGCTCTGCCTCATCCCACTGTTTCCCCTGCATCTCATTGCTGAGTGCCTCGTTTCTCCCAGCAGGTTTGCACCCTTCAGACAGTTAAAAATGATACAAACACCCGTACTTAAAGTCAGTCTGAGGCAAGAAGGGGGACTAAAACCCCTCTGTCCCTACTTGGTTTCACTCATAAGGCAGCATAGAGGAGGCCTGGGGCATGGTCTTGGTCTCACAGATGGAAGACACAGGTTGGACTTTTCCAAAACATTACATATGGTGAGAAGACTGCTGCATCTTCTGGAGAGGGGCTGGGGAGGCTTTGGAGCTCTGGGTGACCCAGGGATGCTGCAGATCTCTCCCCCTACTCCTTCTGAATTCACAGCTCTCCAAGTGGCCCAAGAGAAAAGAGACTGGGATCCCTCTGGGGGACATGGCACTGCCCCTGCAGCCATCCTGCTATTTGAAGTGGGACCCTATCCTGAAAATGTCATCTTTACCTTCTGCCCCTTCATCCCAGTGGCTCCATTTCTAATTTGTTCAGGTTTGGGAGCAAGGGGATCATTTTGGGCTCTGCCTTAGTGCAGGTCACTGCAAAATCATTGTAAGGCCTCAATCATATGGATTACTCTTACCTTGCAGTCACTTTCTGAGCAGCGTAACTTTGCACAGTTTTTCAGTTTGATCCAATTCCAGTGACAACAGTGGAGGTAGGATCAGACCTCTCTGGAACAACGGGAAGGTCTGGATTGTCTTCATGGGCTGAATATATCTGTCCCAGAGCAACACACATGAGCCAATTTCTTGCGTAGAGGTGGTAAGATGAAAATGAACACTCTCAGATGTGAAAGCACTCCTATATGACCCTATTGCCCATGTGAGTCTTGCTGGAATTATGTGCTTGCCTTTGGCTCTTTCCAGTGCTCTTCAGGTGGTCGTTCTTAAAGGAAAGAAGTTAGGAGTACCCAGTGAAGTATTGTACTTTTTTTCATATTATTACAGCCTACAGCAAAACTGAATCTACAGCTGCATAAGAGAAAAAATCACAAATATATGGGCAGTGCACCAACACTGTTTTGGGTGGAATTATTCTTATTTTCATCAGTTGTCTGCCACTCTCCCAAAACAGCAGCATGCTCTGCACCTCCCTGCACTGCCCAGGCTGGAAAAGCCAAGAGGCAGCCAGTCATCCTCGGACATCTCAGCCTCCTCCTGTGCCTCTGCTGCCTTTGTCTGGGGGAACACCATCCTGCAGAGCATGGACAGAGCTGCAGGGGGGCCTGGAGATCTTTGGCAGCAGGGAAGGGAACAAAAAGATACTCTAATTTGAGAGAAAAAGGACAAAAGATGATTTTAGCTTTTTTCACATTGCCAATGGAGAATTGAAGAGCTCTAAAAAGTAGAGATGGCACAACAGCAAGTCAGAGCTCCAGCGAGCTGCATCATGGACCAGCCACAGTGATTAGGAGCGTTAAACATTCAGCTTTTAAACCTGTGCTGCAATTAAGTCTGGAGTTCAGATTCTGAGTCCTCTATTAGCAGCTGACATTTACTTAGGGACCACAGCAAATAAGGGCTCATTCCAGCTACTACTATAAAAGTGCTTGTGCACAGAAAACATGTCTGCAGTTATATTCCCTGAGCATCTCTGGTGGGTCATTGCCAGGATACTCTCAACTATCCAGAATCATAACTGCCTCAGCAGAGGAAAATGTCTAAATAAAAAAACAAATGCAGTGAGTGATCAAAATGAATCAGTGAGCAAGCCCCAAGAAAGAACTTTAACCTGGTGAAACAAGAAGCACAAAATATTCCTTCAACAGGGGATAACTATTCTCACACTGTCTTTCTTTCTTACTTTCTTTATTTCTTTGGTTTTACTTATTTCTTTCTGCTGGGGGTGTGTGGGAGGGCTGTGTATTTTACGTGGCTGCCTGATGTCTGTAATGGAGGAATGCTGTGGAGACTGACTCCCTGCTGGCATACAGAAACAGGGCTTCAGATGGGGATAGGGAGCACCAAAGGACCCTCTAGCCCAGTACCCTGATTCTGATAATAGCCAGATGCGAGGATGGGGAAGGGAATTAAAACAAAGCACATTTCCTTATGAAAACTTGATGGAGTTCTCTTCCTTGAACTCTCTAGTTTGCTCCCAAACCCATGCATAAATGTGGCATCCACAGATTCTTTTGACAAGGGGTTTCACAGCTCATCACCTGTTGTGTAAGGGAGCACTTCCTTTTATTTGCTCAGAACTGGAAATCTATAACTTATTTTACAACAGCCAGTTTTGCATTATAGGGGAAAGTGAGCAATCCATCCCTGGGCATCCTGACCAAAATAAGGAACAAGGAGGAAGAGATTACTTCTTCAGGTACACTTCAGCCTAGCCCCATTTATTTTTCTCGATGTATGACTGGTGCTGCTAGATCGCAGCTGCAAAAACAATATTGCTTTTTATATATGTCTGCTCACAGTAAGAAGAGCTTAAGTTTTCTGCAAGGAAAGATTTCACGTGTTGCCACTGAGTCCATTTGACTCCATCTGTGTAGATGTGTTCAACTCCTCTGGCTTCAGTAACATGCAGTCCATTTGCAGCTGAACAGCAGTCAACCCTAAATGTGTCTATACATCAGGTGCCAAAGCTGGCCGTCCAGAATAAATAAATAAGCAGGAACTCAGCACTGGCAGTAGCAACCTACTGCCAAAAGTACATTTGTAGGCATTAATGCAAATCACATTTTCTTAACTACCTGGTAATAACTATGACTGATAAATAACTAAATATCACGTCAGCCTCTGACAAATGAATATTGCAAAGAACTGTTTCAGAAGGCCAGTCATGGCATGAAGTCAGCTGAAATCAGTCTGATCTTTTAATATATCAACGTCTTTGGGCAACCTTTTGCTTTCACTCGCACACACAACATCATTCTGTATCAATTGATTATATTCTTTGAATTAATTCTTCAAACTTACTTTCAGATCCATGACAAAGCTTTCTCTGTGCAAGAGACTTTGTGGTGTTCCAGGTCTGCAGGCACTACATATTACTGTTTTCCACTAAAATTTAAGTCCTGAGCTTGCATATTAATGTTGACCAATGGAAGATGACCATCTCATTTATGTGTCTTTTCTTTCTCATTTAAAAAGGCACATCCCAGCATGAACATGCCATTTATACTGACCTATAGTACTGGCACACAGACAAAGTACTGCAAGAAGCAGGGGTACATACAGCTGGACATTTTTTGCGAAGGCAGGAAGGGATGGGAGACTCTCCAGTTGGGTGGTATGGGTCAAGCCGCTTCATTACAGAAGACTACGAGTCCACACAAGTAAACAGAAAGCCACCTACAAGCTTTGTTTTTACCAAGCAGCTTTGAGTCATTCTAACGCAGGTATCAGTACTGGTGCTGCCATTCACTGACTGCTCATGGCAGAGATCACTGTTCACCATTTTTCTGAAGGCAGAGATGTTTTGATGAGCTATCTTTAAAATACAACATTTAAGTCAAGAAACACCAAAGCAAGGGCCCTACGAAGTCCACGTTTCCCAGAGAAAAGGAAAATGTGCATAAGGCATCAAAGCTTCCGAGTACAAGAGCTAGTTATAGAGGCAAGCAATTTCAGGGGCTTGGGGAAGGGTCTCTGATTGTAACTTGCATGGATTGCAGATTCCAGTGACGCCCTGCAGTAAGCGCATTCAGCTCCCACTGAGCAAGAGTATTCATTCTCCACCAATGAAAAATTAGACAACATACAGAAAAAAAAAAAAAAAAAAAAAGGTAAAACAGCAGCCAGGCTGAGATTTGCAAACGAGTCTCCTGACTCCAGCTCGTTCCCATATATACCAAGCAATTGCCTTGCAGGAGGACAACCAAAACTCGTGTACAGTAGCACTGGATATAGCACTTCATTTAAGGGTCAGCAGGAGTGCAAGAATTAAGCCCTTTTTTTCTGCTCTTCTTTGTGTTATGCTTCTTAAACAGCTTTGCTGACATTTTTGAACCCAGATGGGTTTGCAGTCTTGACAGCAGTTCTGCTCTTCAGCCCCACATCTGCTGCTGCTGGGACACAGCGGCTGTGCTGAAGCTTCACTGCCCGGGAGCCACAGCTGAATAAAGGATTTATGAAAAGTGAGCTGTGGGTCACCCTCAGGAAGGGGGCCACCAGCACAACAGATGGGTGGTGTAAATCAGCAGCTTTTAGAAGCCACAGTGAGGGGCAAACCTTTTCGTTCTGGACTTAGAGCACAACTGGAGAAAGATTTCCAGAAATGAGATAAAGATCTTCAAAACATCCACAGTCACAACAAGACCTCCTTTCCAAGTTGGATACCATGTGCATGAGAGAAAGCCCGTGGTTATCTACCATCCATCTGCACATTTATAGCCTTTATTTACGGCTGTGTTGTTTGGTGGCCTTTTGTCTTTTTTTGGCAGTGACAATGACTTTTCTGCTGCAATATAAACCAGGAGCTGTGTCCATGAGAGAATTCCAGGTCATTTTCACAGCACAGTGGTCATGAACACTGGGCAGACTGCCTGCCAGGATGTCTCTGCTGGCCCACGGAGGGGCAGGCAGCTCCAGTGCTGCCACGCATGCTGACATCCACGTCTTCAAACACAGAAAGCTGTTCCAAGGATGGGCCTGGGCCATAACTTCTCTCAATGTAGGAAGCTGGAAGAGCACCACTCTCCTCTGAAGGCTGGTGGAGAGTGCTGAAGGGAGACATTTGCACCAGTATCTGGTATACTCACAGCTTAAAATATCTCTCGGTCAGGCTGTCGGAGCTCCCAGAAAAGCTGCATAGGAATCCAGGCAATTTGACATTTTAATTTGTTTCTTCCTGGTCTCATTTTTGTTTGAAAGACAGAAGCAAACCCAACAATCCCCTTTCCCTTCTGCCTCCAGCCTCTCCTCTTGCTAGCTTAAATTCAGTCATTTTTGACACACCTCCTTTTTTTGCTCACTTAACCGCAAAATTCAGCTTTTCCAAGTTCTCTGTTTTCCCCAGAGGATGAAGTCCATCCTTGCACAGCCATGACCTCAAAGACTAGAGCACAAGGATTTGGACAAACCCAGTAAAGCAGAGGCCAGTGGCCAGTGCTGAAAGACTCAGGTGTGTCTAGTTTGGTCCCCATTTTCCAGACCCCATTTTCCTGCCTGAATCACCATGCCAGGGCTGGGGTGGGACCCACATCAGAAGACTCACAGGGAACAGGAACGTAAAGGAAGGAGAGTGCCGGCATTGTCCAGCTCCGCGGGGATGAGCGCGGGGTCCAAAGGAGGGAGCACCGCGACCCGGCGGGAAGGGCGCCGTGGCCCTCGCAGTCCTGGTGCCGGCACGGCTCTGCTGCACGCCGCGGCTCTGCGCTGCAGGAAGGCAGCACTGCGCTTGGCATGTGGAGCAGATGCAGGGGACGTCGGCCTGGGACCCTCGTGCCCAGCTCTGAGGGCTTGTTGCTGGCCACGCAGAGGGAGGCATCCTTCCCTAGCCGGCTTGCATGATCCTGGGCCCTGCCGCCATAAGAGAAAACAATGGATGAATCCATCATGTCATTCATTACAGTCGTTTTTGCCCTTGACTCTGTTGATCTTTTCAAGGCAAATATCAAATAAAACCATTTGGGCCTTTCAGCTGTGGTGAAAACAAACTGCCACAGATTTATGACTTCAGTTCTTAATTGAAGTACTCTTTTGTTACTGCTCACTCACATGCAACATTCCTGGCTCCGAGGTGAACGTAGAGGAAAGTAATAAAAACAGCCTTGCTCTCCTGAAGGGGAATTCTCCCTTCTGGCTATACATAAATAGATATATAAGTATATATACATATATATATATATGTATTGTTTTCTGCTAGAAGGATAAAAGGATAACAGAGGCCATACTGTTCACGACTGCTACTAAGAGTCAGCAGGGTATTTTTAGTCCTTTGATCCTCACTCAGCTGCAGCTCAAGGTTTTCTAGCTTGTTTTGACCTGTGCTACCAAGTGAGTCATGACAGGGAGTCACTGGATGACATCTGTTCAAATGAAGGATATACCCCTTTGCACAACAAATGCCCTCAGCATAAAACTTGCTGGCAAGAAAAGGCAGTCTGGTAGGGACTCTTGTCCAACATGAAGCATTTCTGGTCTCACTAGACTGCATTCAGTTTTAGGAGAAGCACAATTATGAGGTAGTTCAGAGGACACTTGTGGAGCAGCTGTTCACGCCACATTTAATCTGGGTTTTAGCTTTGCACATTTCCTACATGCATTACAAGAAAAAAAATAAAGAATGCCTATGGCCAGACTGCCTTGTCCTGTCACCCTGAAGAGCAGCTCATAGGAGCTTGAGTAACAAGCACAGCAGAGAAAGAAAGAAGTGCAAGCACATTTTTCTTGTCAGCTGCTGCAGAACAAGATCCGGGGCAGACTCAGAATAAATGCCCCAAAGAAATGGAGAAGAACGTAATAGATTCTGAGGGAACAATTCTGACCACCAAATAATTTTTTTCTGTAGAAGTACTCCAAAGTGCTCATAGCTGGGACTGTGTTTTATGACTTGGATATTTCTGTGGTTGAATCTCCTCCCTTTTGTGATTCTAGGCACAGTTTCTCTCCAAGTGGAAACCTCTCAGCATCCCTGAGAACTCCAGCTATTTTCTACACACAGAGATAGCATTGGAGCAGCTAGCTAGCTGGATGAGAAATAAGAAAATGACTTTTGGAGGATAATACATGTTGAAACTGGTTTGATTTCTATGGGTACAACATCATTTAAAAATGACCTCTGTCAATTTTTCACAAAACTCCAGACCATGTATTTCCATAAATGTTCGTGAATCCAAATTTTAATGAGGTGTTTTGTCTTAAAAAAAAATAAAACAAATGACAGCAAAAAACACATAATTACTCATATGTTTAGAGTAATAAACTTTATCTGTGAATTAGTAAAATAATAAATGGAATAAGGAATTTTGAAAAAAAATGTATTTTCAAAGAAAATTTAACAAAATAGGAAAATGCTGTATGCAATACCGCAAACTCCTTTAAGGTAAACAATACCTAAAATATCTGCATTAAAAATGATTTTTCATCCAAAGGAAAAAAAAAAAAAAAAAAAAGGTGTGGAAAAACAGCAACTGCTTCCTATGAGAAGTGTGTTACTGCCTCTTTTTATTGTGATATAGCAACTGAAAATCAGCAGAAAAGATAGCAAAGAAGGAATTTCTCCTTGACATCTATTTTCCCCTGCTATAGGATACACCAAAAGCATATTTTACTTGGTCAAGATTTTCTCTGTTGCCATGATAGTATCTTTTCAGGCTCCTGACTTCATACCTGTATTACTTCAATGCCTCAAAACAGATGCCCTTGCACAGCTGTCCGAAATGCTCTTACCCATATGCAGCACTATTGCGGTTGGAGCGCTTTGGTCCCAGGGTAGTGCAATTATCCTGGTTTACTGTCTGCAAAGGACAACATGCACATCTTGCATTATGCATTGGCTACATTTTGAAGTTCTGCTGCACAGGGAACGGAGGGGAAAAAAATAAGAGGGAAAAGTGCTCAACATGTCTATGTGCAAGATCAAAATGATGTACACAGACATTCACGGAAACATGGAGATGCTGATAGCATTTAGTGGCAGATAATTATTTCAGGTCTATCCTAGCTAGTACCTCGCTAGTCAGGATTTCCATCACGCTTATGATCTTATCCCAGGTTATTTGGTAGTTCATTTCCCCTTCACTATTTCATCTGGCTTGTGTTGACAGCAGCATTCAAATGTATAAGATTATTTTTTTCAGATTAAGAAACCCAGCAAAATAAAATTTCTTTTCTAGAAACCCTTAAGTGCTGGTATCTTTCATTTTTCCACTCTGTCCTGCCTCACACCAGGGAGTATGTGTGGAAAGCAAAGTATGATTTATTAAAGAGAAAAGGAAACAAACCACTGTGTTTGTATAACTAGCAACTAATCTTCATCCCCCTGTAGAGTTTTTCACTGCAGTTCCCCAGCTGTCAGCATAATCCACAAGTAATTAATATCTTTCAAAGGCCACTTTAAATGGCACTCCCTCTCCCCCCATCACACTACAGATTTTCTTGTAGGAAACACAACTTTGCTCAAAGGATGTACCTGGTCTGATAAAATGCTGCCTGCTTTCTCAAAAACCAACCCTACACTGATCCCATTGCCCAGGCAGCATCCAACACCCTGCCCAGCCCACTCAAGAGCGAGGAGCTGCCAGTACAGCCCTCTAATCATCTAGCAGTGTGGCAAGAGCTGTGGCATTGTGCTATCCTCATGCAACAAACTGAAACGAAGCATTACCAGAATGGTCCCTCCGGGAGGGAAGCTGTCAGTCATGCAAAGGAAGGTCTGTTTCTTTCTTTTTATTTCTGCTCTTTAGGTGAGCAATAGCTGGTGATAGGAAGCATGTTCCCTTAAATACTTCTGCCAACTTGTTCTGGCAATGATAACATCTGCATAACAGCAGCAGTTATAGGAGGAAGGTTAAATTGATTTCCCTCTGCATTTAGTCAATTAAAAACAATAATAAATCACTCCTGTTTATGATAATTCCTTTGAAGACAAATGTTGCTGTTTCCAGTTCCACCTATTATTTTTCTCTTCTATTTCCTCGGTAAATTTACTGAAGACATGCATATTACTACAGCACTATCAGTTGTATCTGTGTTTGTGTTCTAAACTCCTCAGTTTTCCTTCCATTATTTTCTCTGAAGAAAAAAAAAAAAAAAAAAAAATGAATTGTTTTGAAAATAAGAAACTGCATGTAATGAGTTTGATTTTCTAAATAAATGTGCATAAAAAGAGTGGGCCAAGATTGTAGCTGTCTTAATGTCAGCAGAATCTCTATGAAGTGTAAGTGCTGTTTCCTTTTGTAGGAGACTAAGCTAAATTTTTCTATGTTTCGTATTAGTGGTAAGAGTCATACAAGAAAATATACCAAAGCATGAAGCATAACTGGCATCAAAATATGTTAAGTGAACAAAACACAAGAGCTGAGATACTTGGGGTATGCATTTAATCAGAAGACCTTTTTTGGTCATACCTAGCCCATTAAATAGGAAAGTCTGAGACTGATGATGCACAGTGTGCCTTCTACAGAAAAGCTTTAAATGATCCAAATGGCAGGTTTTGCCAAGGTATGCTTTAAGTAGAGGTTGCTGACTGTGTATTCAGATCATTTACTTTCATAATCAGTTCATTTTTCTTCTATCCACCCTTTTGCTTGCATGTTTTAATCTACAGGTTGTACCCAAAATAAATTAAATTGACAAATAGAACTTGACCCAAGTATTCAGTTAGTGCAACATTTTTTTTTTTTATTATTAAGGAACAAAAAGTGAAAATTTAGAACAAATTTGGCAGATAAGTATCAGAAAAGTTAAAGCTAATCAGATCTCAGGACACAACTGCCTGGTCAAGTGAGAGTCTGGCACAGAATGCAGTCTCAGTGGACCAAAATATCATACTTCTTTGCAAGTTTCCATCCTTTTCCTTCTTCTTTATACCAGTTAAGGATCATGATTGCTCTTGGAAATAATGAGACACTTTATATTTTCTAGTTGAGAATACCACTGCTAGTACTTAATCAGGTATTTAGCTCAAAAGCTAAACTCTGGCTTCAGGGGAGCTCATCTGTTGAAACCACAGCTGAGGGATCTGTGCACCATGTGTGAAAGCAGAGGGAAACTCACCAACCACAAGGGTGATTTGCTTATACCATATATAACACGACAATACGAAGATTTTAGAAAACGGCCCAATTAAATGTAACAGAACATCCTAGCAGTGTACCACTACTTCACAGGTAATGACAATGACTCACAAAGTTTGAGTGAGTTTTAACCTTCTAAAGTATAAGAATCAAATGCATGTCACCTGCTTCAGTCATGTGCCTTCATCATATAGGTCAGAACAAAAGCTCTTATTATCCAGGGTAAAGCAATCTCTCTTGGCTAAGGTACTGAAACATGCTTCTGTGCTTTTGTTGAAAAGCTATTAATAGGGGATGTGGAACTTAACTTGAATTCTAAGTAGACTGGGTTACTGTATCTTACTCAGTAACAGAGGCAGTTGAGAGATCTCCTGGCTTCCAAAACCACCATCAGCTTCCTTAGAGCACTATTCGGTTGTCAACTAATGTTCCTCCTAGTGCAGATGCCAAGCTAGCTTGAACCAAAGTTGACAGACTTGTAGAGGCAAGTAGCTGTAGAAGAACATTGCAGCGTGAAATGAAACTGGTGTTTACTTCCCACTCACCAAGCCACTGCTTAACGAATCTACTGTTCAGGCTCCAAAAACTTGTACATAAAAAACTGATTTCCACTTTAATTCAGGTGTTGAGTGGATGATGAGACCAACAGAATTCAGACGTGCCCTGAAGTTTCTTAAGAGCGCTGCATATCCCTGCCAGACCATGGGATGTATGTGCATTAGTAGCAGACCCACGAATGTATGAACTGAATGAAATCTTACACTAAGGAAAGACCAGAATGATCTTGCACGCTGTTGCCTCTTTGTTGTCAACAACTAAGAAGAGGCAGAAGAAAAGCTGGTCGAAATAACATCTCTGGTGTCTTCAAAGTAATGTTTTCACACCTGTTTTCAGTAAGGGATAATACTGTTTTTACATTTTGCATAAACATATAGATTCAACATCTCTTCTTTATCAATAAATGTATAAAACACTCCTTCTTGTAAAATAATTTTAAGTGATATTAGATCCTTGAAGGACCTTAAGATACATGTCTTCAAAAAGCACCACCAGTTTGGCACTTCAGCTGGTACGCCTTGCTGAATCTCTTAACTTGAGTCACCAATAAAAAAATAAAAATCTATTACCTCACTTTCTGTTTTACTTTTCATCCAAAGTCAAGCTGAACTGAAACTTTGCCAAATTTTAATAGCTAAATACCATTTTTCCAAATATGTCTGGCCCAAATGAAAAATACAAGTGCCAAAACATTGCAAGGAAACCAGTTTGCATGTATCTGTGACCCAGCTGGAAGCAGGAAGTGCGAAAACACAGCAAGAAATCCTTTTCACAAAAATTCCCAGAAAAAAAAGTGTGACACCAGTAGTACTTGGAGATGTCTCTGGCCTTCTTAAAAAACAACCTTTGGGAAGGTCATCCACCAATAGCTTTCATCACACCCTTTTATCCGTGGTGTTTTAATGATCTTGGACATATAAACAGAGAGTTGATGAATCAAAGTAGCTTATTGTCAACATAATAACACAGGCTTTAATTTTTGCTGTTTTGAGGAGAACTAATAGGACCATTTTGAATCAGCTTGGTCAGCAAGCAAAGAGTGCTGCAACGTTCTTGGAGCTGACCTAAAACATTCCATCAATTTCAGGAGAGCTGTGAACATGCATAAGAACTGTACCCTGACCTGCACCCAGCCAGCTGATAATTATCAGCCTTCAGCTGTTCATAGCTAGGCTCCATGACAACATTAGGCCTGATGAGTTTGGCCAGCTGAAAACAACTTATGATCCACACTGACAAGCTTCCCCACCAACGTGTGACATAACATAGCTCTTTGTCAGTCATGTCTTTCTTCACTTATCAGTGATCAAAGCTCCAGTTCCTGGTGTAGTCTTGCTCTGCTGGTCGTTGGCTGTGCCATGCGCCCTGTCCAGGTGCATCCATGGATTTCTCCACTTTCTGACACTACCTCATCCTGACCTCAGGGTCTGGGTTCACCTTAGATGCCTGCCTGTCCACAGCCATTGGGTGTGAGGTGTGATTTTCCACATCCCCATTTGCAACATATGGCATATCTAAGCAGTCTAAACTGGGATTTTGTGTTATGCTCGACATCAAAAACCTTTTATATGATTTCAATTGTATGTGATGTGGCATCCTGTAAAAGAGGACTGGAAGCAGATAGGTTAGCTTGCGGACAGGTGCAGGCAACTAGCAGCAATATGATAGTAGCAGAAAGGTCTTGGAAATTCACTGATGAAAGAGAAGTATAGATATTGCTCACCACAAACTTTTCATTTCACGTCCTGAAAGATCTAAATTTCATCTCTCTGAGCGACCAGGAGCTGGGCAAGCCAAAGATGAAGCATCCAGAGACGTGGTTCCCTGAGAATCACAGGAACTTCTGGCAGCCAGTCAGCGACCTGTGCAGCTGGAACCAAAGTGATGCTGTACTGCTGGTAGTGAACGGCCTCCTTTCCTCCTCTGGTAGCAGAGGATTCCCAGGAGGTTTTGGTGCACCTCCCTTTAGTGGGAGGTGCACCAAAACGAGCCTGACATAAGTGCATGAAAGGGAACATAAGCAGTGAAGGTACCATGAAGGAGAGTATTTCACTCATCCTGTAACAGGATGAATTAACACCTACACAGATTGTTCTGATGGCAGTCACTGATAACGGCGGTGATATGGGAGCAGTAAAAAAAAAAAAAAAACAAAAAACAAAACAAACAAACAAACAAAAAAAACAAAACACAAAGCAAAAACCATAACAAGGGAGATACTTCCTGCAACTAAAAGCAACAAATTCAGAAGTGACATAACCTCTCAACATTTGCCCCTGCATAATCTCTGACATAGAAAAACAAATGACATAGACCTCTGAGCCACCAAATTTTGGGACATACGCTACCACCACATGAGGGTAAGAAAGAATATTTGGGACAGTATTGTACAAATGTAGCAAGATGACTTTTATTTATTTATTTTTTTTCCTGTGCAAAGGGTTGCACAACATCCTAGGAACTGTCTCAGTGAACGAATGATTCATTTAAGAGGCTGAAACTGCTACAGGGCTGCCTGTTGTGAACAAAAGGTCCACACAGCATGAAGCCTTTTGCAGACAGCACCATTAAAAACGTGTTAATTACTGTGAGTGTGCTCCCCAAATCACCGGGGTATTCCTGGAACACGCCGATCATGTGACTTCCATCATTTATTACTAAACACTTCCAAAGTCTGCTCCATTAG
The DNA here is from genome assembly GCF_011077185.1 of Oxyura jamaicensis. Classification (NCBI taxonomy): domain Eukaryota; kingdom Metazoa; phylum Chordata; class Aves; order Anseriformes; family Anatidae; genus Oxyura; species Oxyura jamaicensis. The sequence continues at coordinate 490,825 of NC_048896.1, forward strand.
ACATGCATCCTGGCTTCTGAGGCAGTTAGATAGACGTGCAGTATGCTGCTTGCTGTAGAATACAGTGGTGAGTACACGCCAGAACAAAGAAAGTCAAGGAGCAGTATGAGAGAAGGTGCTCCTGGTACGTTACAAAAAGTACATATCTGTAATGAGTGCAGTGAGGGACTAGACCCTTGGGAGATTATCCTACTGAAGATACTTTCTGTTGGCCAAACCTTACTGATCCTTTACTGAAAGGCTAGATATCTCTGGCTGCAAGAAGTTCAGCAGTATCAGACAATCCTGTTTTTCCATACACAAAGATGATCAAAGCAGAAAGGTAACTGGTATGTGTCCAGGGAATGCCACATTAGAAACTAACAGTAGACTGAACACTGGATTCCATTTCATGCCCTGTGCCAGGGCTCATGCCAGTCTGACTGTTTCACTGATCAAAAAGTCTGAAGTTGTACTTTTACCTTTGACCCAGTGATTCTAAAGTGTAGCTAGGATTTCAGCCCTGTCTGTTCAGAAGCACCAAGTACTTCAAACTTCCAGTGGCCATAAAGAAAACAACTTGGTTTAAAAGTCAATGGGGAACAGACTTTGAAAGGGAGAGGTCACACCCCAGAGAAAGGAAACCAGCACTGTGCATGGTGTTTGTATGTCTGCTAGACTGGAGGCTCTCTTCCTCATTGCCCTCTCCTCCACCTCTGGCAAGGCTCTGTTAGTTTTGTTTCACAAAACCTCAGGGGGTCAGAGAAGTTACTTTTACTTGTCCAGAAAGTGTAGCTTAGAAAACTTATTTTTCTTGAGGACAATTGCTATGTAGTTTAAGTGTTAATCTAAGCACTACACAATGAAGAATAAAAAACCACACACATACATACGCGCGCGCGCGCACACACACAGACAGACAGACAGACAGACAGAGACAGAATGTAGGGAGGGGGGAGACTTCACCAACCAATTTATATATATTTAATTCAAAAATATTTGTCTGGGCACACTGTAAATTTGAGGCAGAAAAAGAGAGATTCCTCTTCCAGAACTGGGAACCTAACCCAGACACTTGAAGCAGATCAGGGAGGTGCAGGGAGGTGATTCTTCTCCTCTGCTCTTCTCTTGTGAGACTCCACCTGGAGTACTGTGTTCAGCTCTGGGGCCTCCAATATAGGAAGGACATGGAAGTATTAGATCAAGTCCAGAGGAGGACCATGAGAATGATCAGTGGGCTGGAGCACCTCTCCTGTGAAAACAGGCTGAGGGAGTCGGGATTGTTCAGCCTGAAGAAGAGTAGGTTCCAGGGAGACCTTACAGGGGCCTTCCAGTACCTAAAAGGGACCTACGGGAAATCTGGGGAGGGACTCTTTGCCAGGGGGTGTAGTGATACGACAAGGAGTAATGGTCTTAAACTGAAAGAGGGTAGATTTAGGTTAGATATAAGAAATTCTATAGTCTGAGTGTGGTGAGCTACTAGACCAGGCTGTTCAGAGAAGATGTGGATGCCCCATTCCTGGAAGTGTTTAAGGCCAGGTTGGATGGGGCTTTGAGTTGAAGGTGTCCCTGCCCATAGGAAGGGGGTTGGAGCTGGATGATCTTTAAAGTTCCTTCCAACTCAAACCATTCTATGATTCTATGATCAGACTTTAAGTCTTACATAAGGACACTGAAAAGCTGGATAATGAGCTGGTTTGTTTCCATCATTAAACACCTAGGAACAAATAAACTTCAAGTTGCTGAGATAATTTTTATTTGGATGATGAAACAGGAATATCTTGGCTTCCTGGGCAGTGGATGAGTGTATAACAGAGATCAGTTCTACATTACTTTTCTGTATCATTTTTCTCTGCCACTTCTTTCTCCAAAGTCAATTTGTCTTGAATACAGAAATAACTGAGTCTGATAATTATATCTCATCCTATCAAAGGCAATGGTTTAACTGTGAAGACTCACGAGTGACAGTAATACCTTGAAATAAAAAGTTCCATCACTATGGAAGTTGTACATTCTGTAGTTGTACATTCTGTACATTCTGCTATTTTGAATAATAAGTTATTTCTAGCAATAATTAATAACCACTGGAATTACTTTTGCAGATGTAGAACACAAAATATGATATGGTCATTTCCATTTGCTCATTAAACCACTACAAACAAAAAATATTATACCCACATATCTCCTTGCTATGGACAGAGTGACAGTGATTGAGCTAGTAATATCTAAAACATCCTTATCTAGCTTTAAAGTAGATAAATAATCTTACCTCATTTTACATTAAAAAAAGAAAAAAACAACAACACAAAAACAAACAAACAAAAAACGTCCAAACACATTATTACCATTCTACAAAATTATATCATTCTACCATACTATAGATTTTAGTTTTCTTGGTATTACAGAGGTAGAGAAAAACCTAGAATCACAGTTATATACTTAGTATAAAATAAGTTTTCAGGAAAACAAAACAAAACAAAAGCCATTTATTGGTAGCAATGAAATGTTAATAAAAAGCCCAGAAGTTTATTCTTACCCAATATCACAAGTTGTTTTGTACAGAAAGAGGAATTAAATGTTTTGCAGAAAGAAGTAGTGAGTTTCTTCAAAAAGCAGGGGAAGCACCTAGAGGTAACCGTGGGAAACTTGGATTTGAGTTGGATTGTCACTCATGCAGTGCTGCCAGAATTTCATCATTAATCTTGCAACATTCAGATTTCATAGCTCCAGCTCTTAGTGCCAGATGACTACATTCAAACATCGGTCTCATTGTGTTGTTTTGAAAGCAGAATTTTAAAATGAGGCCTTCCCAGTTGCACAGGATAACCAAACAAAATGGTCTGAAAGTTCAAAAACAACATTTTTTTTAATCCTCCACAGTACTGTATCAGCAATATAAATAATAAATGTCTTTGAAGTATTGCCTCCTCCATTTTAGAGCCTCACCTGAAGTTTTGATAGACTAGTTAACAGCATTACTATTACTTACCCTAAAAGATCGTAACAGCTACTGTCTGTGAACAGCATCTCTTTATAACCTGGTTTCCTAAGTAAGTAAGGTTTATACAATTATGTCACCTCTCTGTCCTTACACCTATTTATTAATAGCCTCCTTTCTACCTTTTGAAACCTTTGCTATCTTCACTCAGATGTGGCTCAACAACTTACAGAAACCAAGTTGGTGTAAGCTTTGTAAATCAGTGGTGGCGGCAACAGATAAGAAAGAGAGAGAGAGGGAGGGAGAGTGAGACCAAGTAATTAATACTCTCCTGAAAGTAGAAGACATAGTGTGAGCTCAGGTGCTATCTATTCTGTTTTGTCTGTTGGCTGTCTGGTCAGCACTCATCTTAAGCCAACGGGCTGTTTTGAAGCTGCCAGGGTGCTGGAGAAAGAAGGAAAGGAGGGAAAGAGGGAAAGGAGAGAAAGTAGGAGAAAGAGGGAAGCAGGAGGTTGGAAGAACAGAAAGGGATTAGACAATGTGGATGGGCTCTGCACCAGGATGTCAGGATGCTGTTGGGAGAGTTAAAAAGTGGTTTGGATAAACAATGGTAAAGAAATAAGGTGGCAGCTTGTTTTCAAGCAAAATTGCCTCTTGGTCTACATGGCGAGTACTTGAAGCCTTGCAGAATTGTTTCTGTTAAGAGGTGAAAATGATGATATGAATCAGTTCTTTTTTTCAGTTCATTCCTTCCTATTTACAGGTGTCAAAAGTTCTGCTTGTGTAAACATGGCAAAGGTCAGCAATAGCTAGAAGTTTCCATGCTAACAGTTTCCAAGTGTGCTTTTCTGGCCAGTTCTGTGCCCTGAAGAGCTGCCTCTGTTCTCTCTTTGCATCAGATATCCAATGAATTCTCAGGCTTTACAGTCGCTTTCTGCCTCTAACACAAATCCAGACAGAGCTGCAATGCCCCACAAATGTTGGCAGCCAATTTCCTATGAAAACATCTTTTTGCCACATTAATTCTTGCTCAGGACATACAAACCAACATTTCATCTTTAGCAATAGCTTCTATTCTTTATGCTGTTGTTACAGAAAGGTGAGTAACAATGTCTTCCATCTAGCCACGGTAAGGGGTAGACAGCTTTTTTTTTTTTTTTAATTATTATTATTATTATTATTAGCTTTATCAAGAATTTAGGCTACCAACATTCCAAGCATGTTTGTTAGCCATCATTAATATATTCTGATGTAACAACTCTCTTTCCAAATGTAAGCAGACTTAAATTGTGATTCCCACCATTTTTAAAAAGGCTTAGGGAGGAGTATTTATTATTCGGTGGAAGACACCTATCAGTCTGTTACATGACTGGAGAAACTGTAAAGTGAAATAATCATTCAGTTCCAGAAATGGACCTTTATCTTGCTCTGTAGCTAAATTATATCTGGAAAATGAACACAAGTCATAGATAACAGATACCCTGACTTTAGATCATACTTTACAACAAAATAAAACTGAAATGTAAAACCAATATAAATTAAAAACAGAAGGGGAGAAGTGCAGTTAGTGATGGAGAGAGCAGAAATTATCAAAAGGTTGTGTTACAACTAATGAGGAAAGAGAAGAACCAGATCTGAAGACCTGAAAGCAAGAGGACCTCCTGACTGATTTGTTTTTTTAGTTTCTAAGCAAAATCCAACATATGTAAGTCAATCAAGGAAACAGAATATTTTTACTTTTGTTTATTTTTTTTTTTTTTTTTTTAACAGCTGAAGCCTTCATATTGATCTCATATACCAAAACCTCGAATGATTAAACTGTTATCCTACACTGCCAAGCTGGCCTTATCTTTCAGCAGCTCTGCACAACATAAATACACTATGGATTTGTGCCTAGGGCTTGACTGCTTCCCTACAGCACTAGCAGCAGGGCTGGAAAAAGCATAAAGCTTTCTGGAGCTTGTGTGGAGTGGGAGTGAATGTTGCCTACTCTTCTGCAGTGACCCCTCTGACAGATCTGGAAGTGGTTCGGGTCAGTGGGAGACAGAGAAAGCTCTGGAAGAAAAAAAAAAAAGTGAGAAGCTGTATGCCACTTCTCCTTAATTCAGGTATTCTGTGCTGGATTCTAAAAGTCATCAATGAAATCCTGTTAAAGATAGGAGTTTTTGGAGAATAGGAAGATTGATGCTGAGACTTACTGTTGATATGCTTTGGTGGGCCTAACTGAAACCCTGTTTTGTTTCTTCAGTACCATGGCAGAACACTTATAGGCATGCTAGGCAAAAGAGGCAGAAAAATACGATTCATCAAGAAGGCAGTTCTGTAAATCTGTAATACTTACTGCTAAGGCATTGCTGTCTGACTATGGCACATGTGACACATTTGTGGGTTGAACAGGAAATGCTTTGGAAGGAAGCCAGAGAAAGCAAACTAAAACAGAACCAGAAGATGGTGTGAATTCACAATCAATACTGAAAGAAAACTCAAAAGTAGAGGCAAGCCAGAGAACTCTATTCTAACAATGTAAGTCTGCATCATGAAAAAGGCATCTTAACCTCTTAGGATGGCATCTTTTTGTTCTAGAAGTAAGAAAGACATTTGTGCAGGGAGGAACTGATGGGAGAGTGTGAGACTGCCTGGGTAGCTTGGAAGAACGAGAGTGCTGACTGAATGGAGAATGTGGTGTGCTAATTGAACAGAATAAGGAATGGTTCCAGTACAACAACTGGTTGGAAGGGAAAAAATCAGTGATAAAAATACTATGTAGGTCTAAAGAAAGTCTGACAGTATGCAGTCTCTCTCACAGGAGAATAAAAACCTTCATTTCAATTAAGTCTTTGACTGTTCTCAAGCTTTCACAGAGTTAGATTTAAAATAGGGAAATATGTGATATGAGGGGAATACGACAATGAAAACACAGCAATTTTACCATGAAGGGAACTGCAAGAAGTGGGGTTGAGATTTTTATTCAAAAAATAGAAGAAAAAAAAAAAATCAGGGGATTTCTGCCACTTCCTAGCTTGTTGCAGAAATTGTAAATATAGAGGGAAAAAGGACAAAAAATAAAGGTCAAGGAGAAATAAAGAGCATTTAAGCACTTTTGCAAGTATACTGAGATAAGAAGGAAAGAAAATCAAAGGAGTAAGTTTTCAAATCAGTGAAGAATGGTTTTAGGTATGGTTCTGATGCTAGGATAGGGAAAAACGTACCTGTAGTAAACCCATCATACCAGCACAATCTGTGCTAACTCAACCATTCAGGGCAGCAGATTGGCATTGTTGTCAGTAATCGCAACTCTGTCTCTTTGGATCATACTTAAGCAACTTCTGAATGGTCTTGGCCCTGGTGTCCGTGGCCCTTGCACCACAGTCGGGCAGTGGGTTAGTTCCACAGCACTGGCACACCACATCCCAGGACCCCTGCCCTCACAAAACGTGCTGCGTGGAGGAACGTGCCTGGAGCTGTAAGGGCAGCCAGGGTGCTACGGCTGGCACAGCTTCTGCACAGCCCCTCGCTGCGCTGGTGCTGCCTGCTCTCCCCGCACATACCCGCGGGGCAGGAGGCTGCCATGGTGCCGTGTGAGGCGGCAGGACAAGGCCGTGCCTCTCCCTGCCCTTCTCAGGCGGCTGGGCCTGCAGCCTGCAGACACTCGCACTGCCTGCACCCAGCAGCGCCCTTCTGGGGTGCCTCTGCTTCATGCAACAAGGACACTGTGCAGCAAGCAGTGCTTAACAGCTGCTCAGGACCTCTCCCCTAGGGCCCCTGGCACTCCCCAGCCGGCTCTCCAGGACCTGGAGGTCACAGCCTGCCTCGGTGCTGAGGCAGACCTGGCTCTGCAGGAGCCATGCTGCAGGAGCTGTGGATCACAGGGTCTGAACGTCAAACCCCTGGTGGTGTGGTGTCTGACAGGCAGACACCTGAGGCAGTTTTCACAGAAGAAAGGCTCTGGTATGAAGCCATATCATAGCAGCAAGGATGCGGGGAGGACAGCGGAGAAGGAGTGAAAAGCCTGGCAGGAGAACTGTTTCTGAGCACGGGCAACACAATGGACGCAATCACACAGCAGCTCTCCCACCTTGCCGTTATTCAAGGGAAGGCAGCAGTGGCAGTGGGACCAGGTGGTCTCTTGAGAGACAAAAACGGCACAAACGCTACATGGACTTGGGGCCAAATTTTAAACCAGAAGTGAGCTCTGCAGGCAAGTATTTTCTTTCTGACTACATAGTGCTGCTTTTAATTAGGCAGGTGCATTCAGTAAGGCATCACATATCCATTTTCTTCAGCCACCTTCAATAGGAGATGACAGTGAACAGCACTTACCATGATATTTTCTTCATGAAATGAAGAGAAGACAACTCAGAGAAGACAATGGACGTGTTTTTGTACAGTATTTAGCAGCACGTTTTTGCTTGCTCTGGTTGAGATAAAGAACAGTGATATTTTGCTTTAAATGGCTGTGAAATGCCTTTGTAATGCAGTTTTTATTAGATATTTATTAGATGAGTTCCAATTCCTCACATAATTCCGCAGCAGCAATGTGTTGTTACTGCACGTTTTGCCCTCCACACTGTTTCCTCACCGATGACCTCCAGTGCAGCCGCAGTCACAGTGCCAGAACCTCTGGCAGCATTTCGGGGTGTGAGAAGAGCATTCCCACCGTCAACATAAGTTCTTGCCATCCGACCAAACCATCACTGCCCTTTGAAAGGCATGATGGATATATTCCTTCACAGCTGCAGCCAACAAGGCTCACGTAAGGCTTTTGGGAGCTTTTCTGGATCAGCCAAGGAGGCCTCTCCGCTGCTAAACTGCTTCCAAGACCAGATGTTTACCCTGTCCTCCACCTCCTCGTGCTGAGGTGCTCCTCCTCACTGAGCTCTGGGTAGCAGAAGGTTCAGGCATACCCATGCTCATTTGAAAGAAGCCTTGCTCTGTCACTAATGCGGAGCATTGGCTACAGGGACATGGAGAACTGTATGTAAATGTGTGAGACCAGGACAAGCAACAGAGACTGCAGTTGAGTGAAGTTAAGACAATCACCAAAGGCTTAATATTAATCATGTGTGATCTACATGAAATGTCCATAGAAGCAAGAGGAAATAGTGAACAGAAGTTTTGCAGAGCTGTTCATTTGGCAGATATTCACCTGTTCTAACATCTTTCATTACAGTTTGAAATTATGCCTATTCCCTTCTCTGAGGTTTCTCATTTTGCTAATAGTGGAACAAACAGTCCTTTTTTTTTTTTTTTTTTTTTTTTTTTAATTCTTCTGTATAATTTTCTTTCGTCTTTCCAAATATTGACATAATGCTGTTATTCTTGAGCAGTCCCAGCGTCTGCACTTAGAATTTGTGGTGAAAGACAGTCCATCAGTATGCAAGAATATTTGTGATTTAGTGCTATTAAAACCAATGCAAGAGACTTAATGGCCCTTTAATCTCCACTTCTCTTTTGAACCCTCCACAACCATAGTATGTTTTCCTCTTGATGGAGCAGTATTTGTTCTCCATATTTCATGCATTCAGTTGTCAGTTCAGAACAAAAGTAAGAAGGCAACATTACCTACACAAATGCTTTGGCTAAATGCTTTGCTCATTGTTCCCAAAAGGACAAAGCCCAGACAGAATGTAGCTGTAATGCCCATCTACAGAAGTTCTGATCTTTAGTTTTAGTCATACTTATTAGATACACATACACTGCTTATATTACTCTGCTAGATGTGGATTTTCTTCTTATTGCAACAATTCATGCATATTCATGCAAATTAAGTGCAGCATTTCCAGAAAGATGGTCCAGCATACAGCCAAGGGGGGGAAATTGCAAAAAATGTTTTCCAAGTGACTGACCAAAATAACTTTACTGTTGAACTATAGAACTTAAAAAGTTTAATAGGAAAATGGTATAAAATTAGGATTACTGAAAGCTTGATAAAAGCTCTTGTTAATAATGGATATTGCCCCCCCCCCAATTTATTTTTCCTGGCTTGTGCTGTCTCTTTCATCTATCCAGCAGATATTTGAAGGTATTTGCTGTAGTTTAGCAGGTAAAAGTACAGTGATCTACATGACCTTTCCTTTCCTTTCCTTTCCTTTCCTTTCCTTTCCTTTCCTTTCCTTTCCTTTCCTTTCCTTTCCTTTCCAT